>NC_057813.1:150448457-150709469 GCF_018294505.1 Triticum aestivum | reverse complement strand
ACCGTGCCTCGGCATATGAACGGATCCGTTGCGGCCGTGGACGGTTGGTTTTTCCCACGTTGTTACTCTGCGCAGTAACTTCGTGGGTTAAATCGTGGGGCGGCGTGGGGCCTCGTGCGCAGTTAATCCCACGCCCGCCCCCTCGGCTCCTCAGCCCACAGGGCTATAAGTAGGCGGGGGGGGGGGGGAGCGGAGCAACACAGCACGCGCGCCCTTCTTCCCCGCTCCCCCGCCTCATCTTGCATTCTCTCCTTCCTGTCTCTGCCGTTGAGCAAGAGCACTCCACACCATGGCGATGAGCTCCTCCTCCGCCGCGGCCTCCGCCGTGCGCTCCGGCGTGTGGGACGGCTCGGAGGTAGAAGAGGAACACATCGAGTTCCTCCGCCGGACACGCCGTCTCCCCAGCGCGGACCTCGTGCGCGCCCGCGCTGCGCCGGAGGGAGAGATCCGGCCGGCGCCGGAGGAGGGCGAGCGGGTCATCTTCTGGTCGCACCTCATGCGCGGCCTGGGGCTGCCGGCGAGCGGCTTCTTCCGCTCGTTCTTGGAGTTCCACAGCCTCCAACCGCACCACCTCACTCCGAATACGGCGGTGTTGCTCTCCGCCTTCGCCACTCTATGCGAAGGTTTCCTCGACGTTCTCCCCACTATCGAGCTGTGGGGAGAATTCTTCTCTTCTAAACCCGGCATGCACATCGCCGGCGTGCCAGCTCAGTGCGGTGCCTTCATCGCGATGCGGCGCTCGAAGACCGACAACTCCTTTCCTCCCATCACGCTGATCAAGTCGGTGAAGATGTGGTAGCGCTCATACTTCTACATGAAGAACCTCGCCTCGGACGGCGACTGGGTCAACCTGCCGCCTTACAACGCTGCCCCCCTAACTGGGAGGCTCCCCAGCTAGTCTCACCGAGTCAAGACACTGACTCCCGCCGGAGCCGCCGCTGTAGCGCGACTCCGAGTCTTGACGCAGTCGGAGGGTCTTGTCGGGGCCGACTTGTTGGCCGCCTTCGTGGCGCGCCGAGTCCACCCGCTCCAAGGCCGGCCTCACCTGATCTGTCAGATGAGCGGCCTCCGAGACCCGAGTCGGATGAGCACCAAGGAGATGCCCCGCGCGAAGGTGGCAAACATGGTGAATTATATCGCGAACTGCGAGCTCGGGGAGGACTGGCAGTTCGGCAAGGAGCCGTACTCGCGCGACAACCCCCACCAGTGGTAAGTTGCGTCCCTCTATTGTTTTGTCTTCTTTGCGGCCGACTCCGGCTTCTGACTCTTGTCGGTTTATTCTGAGCTAGAATCCCCTCATGCAGCCTGCAGCTGGCGGCATGAGACAGCCCCGCGAGTATGTTCCCAATCGTGCGGACAGCAACGTCGACGACCCTGACTTGGGGGCGGCGGCGATGGAAGCGACGCCGAAGGCGGGGGAGGAGAGCAGAAGGCGACTTCAGGCCCTCGGCCACCTTTGCCGATTGGACTGACGACGACGCCGAAGGGGAAGTCGCCCCGCGCCACCAGCCGAGGGTCGGCTCGTCGGGCGCCGGCTCCTCCGCCGGCCTGGCTGGCCAAGGCGGCGCGAAGAGGCGTCACGCCGGGCCGAGTGCGCCCGGCGGCAAATTGAAGAAGTTCAAGGGGGCAGCCGCCGCGACCAAACGGGAGGAGGCGGCCGCGAAGGCCAACCGCTTTCGTAGGGAAGTGAGAAGGCCGCAGCTAGTCTCTGCGTAAGTCTTTACACTTTTTTATTTTCCTTCGTCGAATCTTGTCTGAGTCTTCTTTTATACTCCCTCCATTCTTCTTCAGGGCCCCTCTTTCCCTTGAGAGAGTCGCCGTCCCCTCCATCATGGGGTCGGCAGAGACGTCCGCCAATATTCGGCGGGCCGACCACGCCACCGACCTCCGGGAGGTGACGGAGCGAAATGCGCGGGAGAAGCGCGAGGAGGAGGAGGCTGAACGTCTAGAGAAGGTGGAGGCCGACAGGGCGGCCTCCTCCGCCCAGAAGAAGCTGGAGGATGCCGAAGCCGCCCTTGCGGCGAGACGGCGTACCGAGGAGGCCGCGCGTTGCCGATCGGCGATGCTCGTCCCCCCACTGTCGTCTGCACCGCCGCCTCCGGAGTTCACGGGGCAGACCGGGGGGGCCGGCACCGAGAACCCCGTCATGGAGAAGGAGAGCGGCGGGGCTTCCATGTCGTACACTCTCGTGCCGCCACCGCCGCCTCCACCGCCGTCTGGGAGACCGCAGGGCAAACAGCCGGTGGGTCCGTCGGAGCCACCGGTCACGGACGAGGCCGAGGCGCGGCTGCTTCTCTAAGTCGCCTCGCCGGTGCGCCGCCGTCTTGAGAGGGAAACCTCGGCGCCGCGACCTCGGGAGACCAGCGCCGCCTGCTCGGCAACCTTAGACGCCGAGGCCACAAGCGCCGCGCCCACCGGGTGGTTGCGCGGAGGCGGCACCGGGCCGCTAAATCAAGCGCTTCTAGACGTTCAGGCGAAGCTGCGCGCTGAAGGCGACGCCCTTCAAACTTGCACCTAGGTGCATCTGGCAGCGCGGACGGCCGTCCGAGTATGTTTCCTTCTTCTGTTTGATTCTTGTTTTTCTCTGTGGGGGCGCGCCAGCGCACCCACTGGGTGTAGTCCCCGAGTTCCGGGCCGGCTGCTGAGCAGGCGGTTCGGAACTCCCTCTGGCGAGTTCCAAATACTGACTTTGTCTTCAATGACTTATTGCAGGAGTATCACAACCTCCGCGCCACTGCCTTCAACCGCAATGTTGAGGAGTTGAGCAAGCGGGCTGCCGACTTGTTGAAAAGCCGGAGTAAGTTCTTCTTCTTCTTCGCGGGGGCGCGCTGGTGCACCCGCGGGCTGTAGTCCCCGAGATTCGGGCCGACTGCTGAGCAGTCGGGCCAGATCTTCCCAGCGATCTTCTTTGCTGACAACTTATTTGTCTCTTCTTTCGTTCTTCAGAAGCCAACGCCGCTCTTCAGGAGCAGTTGGGCGAGGCCAATACCGCCCGACGTGCCAAGGAGGAGGAGTGTAGCAAGCTTGCCGCGGAGCGCGACCTGCTGGCGGCGCAGCTGGCCGAGCAGAAGGAGCTGCTCAAGAAGGCGCAGGACGACGCCGAGAAGAAGGAGGCTGCTCTCCTGGCCGAGTTCGAGAGCGAGTGCTCCTCCTGGACTGACAGGGAGGCGATGCTGACCTCCGGCTTCCACGAGATCGAGGATATCATTGATGGTAAGTTTCTTTCGTTTCTTCGGGCTTCCGACTATGTGTCAGGCCGACTTCTGATTTTTCGACTTGCTTCTTTTTTGTCTTGGCAGACATCTTCCCTGGTCACTGGCAGGCAGTCCCTCTGGCCATCGAGGCTGCTTGTGAGGCGCGAAGGGCAGACGGTGAGGTGATCGCCGTTAATGCCCCCCGAACCATCGATGAGCAGCTCCTGATCATTGAAGCCCGTCTTCGTCCGGCCCACCGGCGGATGCGCCGGCTTCAGCATGCTGGCGCCTAGGCGGTTGCCGGTTTGTGGCCGGACATGCCGGATTTGCGCACCGCCAGTCGGACCGCTGACTGGCTGGAAGTCGCCGCCGACCGTCTTGAAGCTTGGAAGGGCTCCTCGGCCCGGGACGGAGCGCACCGGGCCTTGGAGTTCGTCAAGGCGTGGTATCCTGGGCTGGACCTGGACCGTCTGGCCGCGTTCCGGTCAGAAGCCCAGGCCGAGCTGGAGGCCGTGGAGGGCGCCCTTATCGAGCGTGCGGCGGCCATCGCCGAGTACATGGACACCAGTGTCTTCATGCCCGAGCGGGCTAAAGGCGGCGAGGAAGTGCCGCCGGAGTGGTTCGGGATGAACCCGGAGTATGGCGAGGACTCGGCGGAGGTTATGGACTCCAGCACCGAGGAGGAGGACGAGGCGGAGGACGGAGGCGAGGCGGAGGTGCCAGAAGACGGAGCATGTGGCCAGACTCAGCTCGGCCGCGCCTCTAGCAACGAGCCGTGTCGAGAGAAGGCGACTGCCGCCGGAGGCGATCAAACCGAGACCGCCCAGCCGACTGCCCCGGCGCCTGACACCGCTGTCTCCTCCGATCCTCCGATCCCAGATGCCGCCTCCTAGGCTGCCTTTTCCGCCTCTGCTTGTCTGTCTTAGTAATCTTTTGAAAACTTTGTTAGACTCGAACAATTCCACCCGCGGGGTTTATCTTGAACTTCTATTCAAAGATTCGGCCAAGGGCCTATGTAAATATGTATCCGATTTCCGTCTTTCCTTGCTTAATGCTCTTTAGGCTTTTCCCTTTTCCGCCTTCCTTTAGTCGCTGCCTTGCCATTCGGACAGCCACTCTGCGGACTGTCGCTGGGTCAAGTGCTTGGCTACTTCGGGAAGGCAAGTACTTGGCCATTTAGAGTTTCTTTAGCAAGTCGGATAGAAAGCGACAGGCCGAATACCCAAGAGTCGGCCGTCCTTGATAGAGGCTAATAAAGACGGCGAGCCGACTACTCATGAGTCGGCTTTCTGCTTCAGAAATGCTGGAGGCCGTCTTACGCTATGTTCGTGCTTTAGGTCCTTAGCCATTTTTCGTGTGGGCGCCCGTTCTTCCTCACTCCTGCCCGTCTCGCAGTCACTCTGCGAGCTGCGGCTTTGCCAGGAGGCGGATTGGGCACCGTGCACTACTTGCCTGACTGTGGGAAGCACCTCATAGCGCAAGGCGACGAGTCCCCGGGCCGACTAGTCTGGCCCGGTGCCAAGCGGCTTGTAATGAAAGTAATGTACTCGCAGGCATAATTCTTATCATACAGATAACAAAAAGGGCAGTCCCCGAGCTCGTCTCGGGGGGCCCAAAGTCTTAGTACTTTAATACAAAGGGGTAGTGTGATACATACTGCATCAACTGTAAAATCTTCGAAGAAGATTTGCATTCCACGGGCGCTCTGTCTCTTTGCCGGAGTCGTCCCTCTTGCGCGCTCGGGGCTTCTGAGCGTCGATCAGATAGTAGGCGTCGTTCCCTAGCACCTGGCTGATGATAAAGGGGCCTTCCCAAGGTGCCGACAGCTTGTGCTGGCCGGCTGTTCGCTGGATCAGCTAGAGCACAAGGTCGCCTTCTTGGAAAGATCTCGGCCTGACCTTCCTGTTGTAGTATCGACGCAGACTCTGCTGGTAGATGCTGGATCGGCTGAGTGCCAACAGCCGGCCCTCTTCCAGCAGGTCGACGCCGTCTTGACGTGCTTCTTCTGCTTCTTCCTCGGTGTACATGGTGACTCGCGGGGAGCGAACTCTATGTCTGTTGGGATGACGGCTTCGGCACCATAGACGAGGAAGAAGGGTGTGAAGCCGGTTGACTTGTTTGGAGTCGTGCGCAGACTCCAGAGGACGGCTGGCAGCTCCTCAAGCCAACAGCCGGTAGATTGCTCCAGTGGTACGACGAGTCGAGGCTTGATGCCGGATAAGATGAGGCCGTTTGCTCGCTCCACCTGGCCATTTGACTGCGGATGGGCAACAGACACTAAGTCCAGTCGGATGCCCTGTGTCGCGCAGAAACGGGCCAAGGCGTCTTTGGCAAAATTCGTGCCATTGTCGGTGATGATGCTGTGTGGGATGCCGTACCGAGTTGTGATGTCAGCGATGAAGGTCACTGCAATGGGACCATTGAACTTCTTGATGGGTTTCACCTCCACCCACTTGGTGAACTTGTCCACTGCGACAAGTAGGTGAGTCAAGCCACCCCGTGCCGTCTTGAATGGTCCCACCATGTCCAGGCCCCAGACTACAAAGGGCCAGGCGATGGGGATAGTCTTGAGTGCGGAAGCTGGCTGAAGTGGCTTGGAACGGAAAATCTGGCACCCCTTGCACTTTTGGAGTAACTCTTTGGCCTCTTCCAGGGCGGTTGGCCAGAAGAAACCGTGCCGGAAGGCTTTGGCGACGAGTGCCCTGGAGGCCGCGTGGTGACCGCACTCGCCTTCATGGATGTCTCTGAGGATTGCTTGGCCTTGTTCTGCCTCGACGCAGTGTTGGAAGACGCCGGTAACGCAGCGCCTGACCAGCTCTCTGTTAACTATGGTGTAGACTGCTGCTCGGCATTGCACTTGCCGAGCCAAGATTTCCTCAGTTGGCAGCTCTCTGTTTACTAAGAACCTGAGGATGGGCTGGGCCCATGAAGGTGCTGCTATTTCTTCAACTGCCACTAGTGCGACTTGCACAAGGGCGGCCGGGCTGGGAGGCGGCGGGTTGGAGTCCGCAGCCGCTTGCTGATTTGACAAAGTCCCGGGGCCGACTGGAGCAGTCCCCGGGCCGAGCTCTGGAGTCTTTGATCTTGCCACTGCAGTCCCCGGGCCAGGTTCTGAAGTCCTCGGGCCGGCTTTCGACTGTGTGTTTCTTGGAGTCAGATCCGTCTTCCTCAGGCGGAGCCGGCACAAAGATTGAATCTGATTCTGGTGATGGCTTGATAGAAGGCTTGAGGAGGCGCCGGAGGGCGACACCAGATGGTATTTCCTGGCGGGTGGAGCCGATTCGTGCCAAGGCGTCTGCTTGGTCGTTGTCATTCCTTGGCACGTGGAGGAACTCGCACCCCTCGAAGTATCCGCTGAGTTGCTGGACGAGGAAACGGTAGCTCGCCATATTTGCGTCCTTGGCGTCCCAATCGCCAGATGATTGCTGGACCACCAAGTCAGAGTCGCCATAACACAGGATCCGGCGAATGCCGAGTTCTTTGGCAAGCCGGAGCCCGTGAATGAGCGCCTCGTACTCGGCCACGTTGTTGGAGGCGGCGAAGTGGATCTGAAGCGCATATCTGAGCTTGTCTCCCTTGGGGGAAGTGAGGACAACGCCGGCTCCCAAGCCGGTGCGCATCTTGGAGCCGTCAAAGTGCATCCGCCAATGGGTGGAGTCGGGCGCTGGCGGCAGATACTGGGTCTCGGCCCAGTCGACGAGGAAGTCGGCCAGTGCTTGCGACTTGATGGCGGTGCGGGGCTCGTAGTAGATGGTGTAGGGGGCCAGGTCGATGGCCCATTTGGCCACTCAGCCAGAAGCATCTCGGCTTTCGATGATCTCAGCCAGTGGAGCTGTGCAGACCAAAGTGATTGGATGATCCTGGAAGTAAGGCTTCAATTTCTTGGCGGCAAAATGCACGCCGTAGCACATCTTCTGGTAATGGGGGTAGTTCTACTTGGAGGCCAACAGTACCTCGCTCAAGTAATATACCGGTCTCTGGACAGGTAGCGCCTTGCCTTCCTCCTTGCGCTCGACTACAATGACTGTGCTGACTACTCGGCTGGTGGCGGCAATGTATAGGAGCATGGGCTCTTTGGGAGTCGGAGCCGTCAGCACAGGGGGAGTAGTCAACATCTTCTTTAGTTGGAGAAAAGCCTCGTCCGCCTTGGGAGTCCACTCAAAGAAGGTCGTCTTCTTCATGAGCTGATACAAGGGGAGAGCCTTCTCGCCCAGCCGACTGATGAATCGGCTGATGGATGCCAAACAGCCGATGAACTTCTGTACATCTAACAGTCGTCTGGGTGCTTCCATCCTCTCGATGGCCTTGATCTTCACAGATTGCACTCTATGCCGCGTTCGGAGACCAGGAAACCGAGGAGCTGGCCGTCTAGTACTCCAAAAACGGACTTCTCTGGGTTGAGCTTGATCTGGAATCGGCGCAGATTCTCAAATGTTTCCTTGAGGTCCTCCAGTAAGGTTCCACGCTTCTCCGTCTTCACCACTACATCATCCACATAGACGTGGGCATTTCTGCCGAGTTGCTTCAGGAGGCACTTCTGGATGCAACGCTGAAAGGTGGCGCCGGCGTTTCTTAAGCCGAACGTCATGGTCAGGTAGCAGAAGGCTCCAAATGGCGTGATGAAGGCGGTCTTCAGTCTGTCAGCCGGGTTCAGCTTGATCTGGTGATATCCTGAATATGCGTCTAGGAAACTCAACAGCTCGCATCCGGCCGTGGAGTCTATCACCTGATCGATTCTCGGCAGAGCAAATGGGTCCTTGGGGAAAGCTTTGTTGAGGCTCGTGTAATCAATGCACATCCGCCACTGCTTGTTCTTCTTCAACACCAGTACTGGGTTTGCCAGCCACTCTGGAAAAAACACTTCCATGATGAAGCCGGCTGCCAGGAGCCGGGCTATTTATTCTCCAACAACTCTTCTTTTTTCTTCTGACAGGCGGCGCAAGGGCTGCCTGACGGGCTTCATATCAGATCGGGCGTGTAATTTGTGCTCTTCGAATTCCGTCGGGACACCAGGCATGTCCTTGGGGGACCATGCGAAGATGTCACGATTCTCATGGAGGAAATCGACGAGCTCGCCTTCCTATTTGCTGTCAAGGCCTGTGCCCATGACAGCGTACCTCTCCAGGTGCTCCGGGTCCAATGGTATCTTCTTTGTTTCTTTGGCTGGCTTGAATGATCCTTCTGCTTCCGACTCCTTGGGGTCGGGCGATAACTCGGGCTGCTTGCCGGCCATCGCCATGACCCGATCAAGGAGCCGTTTCTCAGCCGCGATCACCAAGGACTCGGCCAGCCGACTGCTTTCGGCCGCTCAAGCGGACAACTTCCTGTAGTCGCCGGACATGGTTAGGATTCCCTTGAAACTCGGCATCTTCATCTTGAGGTAGGCGTAGTGGGGGACCGCCATGAACTTGGCCAAGGCGGGTCGGCCAAGCAATGCATGATATGGGCTTTCAAGGTCCACCACCTCAAACCAAATTGGCTCTCGGTGGAAATGATCCTTGTCTTCGAAGAGGACATCTATCAGGATCTTGCCGATTGGTGAGCAGGAAAGGCCAGGGACAATTCTGTGGAACACAATCCGGCTGCTCTAAAGCTGTCTTCGCTTGATTCCTAATTTCTCCATTGTATCCTTGTACAGGATGTTGATACTACTGCCTCCGTCTATCAGTACTCGCGAGAAGCGAGCGGCCCGCCTATCAGTGGCGAGTGTGGCGCCTAAGACCAAGGCGTAGGAGCCTGGACTCGGCATCACCTCTGGGTGATCAGCTCTGCTCCAACTGATAGGCTTTTCGGACCAATGCATGAACTCTGGGGGACTTGATGCAACCGCATTCACTTCTTGCTGCTGCTGGCGCCTGTTGCGCCGGTCATCTGCTACACTAGTGAACACCACATAGGCTCCATGCTCATCTGGGAACTCGTCTTGTATCGCGCCGACTGGCCTGACGGCCGGCTGCTGGGGCGGCGGTGGAGGAGGTGGCCCAGCAGTAGGGGGAGGGGGCAGGCCGTCCCCCTTGGCGATTCTGGTCAGCTAGTGGCATTTCCTGGTGGTGTGGTTTGACGGCTTTGCGCCGCTGTGGAACTTGTAGGGACCATCTAGAGTCTGCTCGTAGGAGAAAGCCGGCAGCCAGTTGGACTTTCCGCCCTTCTGTCGCTTCGCCGGAGGTGGTCCCTCCATCTGCTGGTCCTCTGCTGTTGCCACTTGCCGACTGCTGGAAGTCGGCTGCGGGGCTTTGCGCTTCTGGTCATTCTGCTGTTGCCGCCGACTGGTGTCTCCAACCAGAGTTCTTGGAGCCTGAGGGGCCACTTTGCCAATTGTGCTGACCCGAATCTCCGCCTTCATGGAGGAGTCGGCCGTGGCGTACTTGTCCGCTGTGATCAGCAGCTCATCGAGGGTCTCCGGCTCATCGCAGAGGAGCTTGTGCTTGAGGAGGGTGCCTTCTCTGCACCTGGCAGTAAAGTACTCGATGGCCTGCACCTCGTGCACGCCCTCGCAGGAGTTCCGGAGTTCGCCCCAGCGCGTGAGGTAGTCGTGAGTAGACTCGTTAGGGCCTTGCACGCACAGGGAGAGTTGGCGTGGCTTGGGAGGTCGCTTGTACGTGCTCGTGAAGTTGCGGACGAAAGCCTCGGTGAAGTCGACCCAGCTGTTGATGCTGCAAGGCTTCAGACTGTTTAACCACGTCCGGGCCGAGCCCTGGAGCATGAGCGGGACGTATCTTACGGCAACACGCTTGTTGCCGTTTGCTATGTTGACGGCTATGGAGTAGTCGATCAGCCAATCTTCCGGCTTCACGGTTCCGGTATATTTGGGCGTGTCTCGGGGGAGCGTGAACCCTTTGGGGAAGGGCTCATCTCGGATGCGGGGTCCAAAGCAGGAGGGACCCAACTCGTCTTCTTCTTCTAGCGCCAGGGATCGGTGGAGTCGGTCGATCCGGTGGCGGGCGTCGTTCTCTCCGACTCCCTCTCGGCGGCCAAGGCGGTCGCCGAGAGTCGGATGTTCCATGGGCGGCGGGGAGACTCGCCTTTCTCTGCGAGGGGGGGGGGAGGCAGGTAGTCGTCCCGCCATTCCACCGCTTTGGGGCGGCCGTCTTGGTCGTGCTCGATGGTGATGCGAGTCCGACTGTGGCTGACAGTTGGCTCCTTGTCCTTCTTCCCACGGTCCCCGCCAGTCGGCATCCGAGACGTCGCACCCTAGTCTCGGTGAGGCGGTGGGTCGTCGTTTTGGCGCTGCGGCGCCTCGGTGCGGCAGCCGGCACCATTCTGCGCGGTAGCCGCGTCGAAGAGCTGCTGAACTCGCTCCGTCATTATGCGGCGATCTTCGCCTTCGAAGTTGTCGAGCTCGTCTGCCGCCGCCTGGGCGGCACGGATATTCTCTGCGGGCGTGGCATACACAGGGCGATCAGCCCCGAAGAGGTTGGCGATTGCCGCGCCATGCTGTCGGACCGCTTCTAGGCGGCTAGGCCCGGTCGGAGCCAGCGAGCCGCCTACGGCGCGATCCATCTCGCGTTGGTAGGCTTCTGACAAGCGCCTCATGCTTGCCAGCTTCTTCGCGCCTTCGATGAGCTGAAGGCGGAGCGCCTCCAGCGTCTCGGTGTTGGCGTCTTCCGGAATCGACGCTGCAAGGTCTCGCAGGGCCGCGTCAAGCGGGTCGTGCGCTCCTTCGCTGGAGCGCTCGTCGTGCTAGACCACCACGTTGGGGGGGAACGCGTCGAGCGATGTGGTGTCGGAGTCGACCAGCATCGGGTCGGTGGATCCTATGGACTCCAGGTCCACGGCAGGCTCGCCGGCGACGTGGAGTTGGTCGAGGAGGCCCGCGAGGAGGCTCTCGGGGCCACTCGTGCCTGCATCGGATGTAGGCTCATCGGAGAGGCGAACCTCGCCGACAAGATCGGCGAGGCAGCTGGCCGCACAGGCGATCTCAGCGCCGTGCAGCATGTCGGCATAGACGCCATCCGGCATGCCGGGCTGGCTGTGCTCGCCGGGGAGGAATAGGGTTCCCGTCCAGAGCAGATCTCCAAATGACGGTGCACCTTGCCCCACGGTGGGCGCCAAATGTCGGGGGTTGGGTACGACATATGCCAAAGGATGGCTTATCATGGTGGGAGCGAGTAGAACGTCGCCGGTGCCTGGAAGCGGGATGAGGCGAAGACATGCACGCCGGCGGAACTTACCCAGCTTCAGGGCTCTCCTAGGAGATAACACCCCTACTGCTGCTCTACGGGGTCTCCGCATGATCACTAAGGCAAAGTGACTACAATGGTGCTCCTGGAGCTGTATCGGGAGGCAGGAGAGGGCAAGGCTAGCTCTCTCCTTCCTATGCTATCTGGTCTATCTCTATCTAGGTCCCAACCCTTTGCATGGGTGCCCTGGGGGGTTTATATAGGCCTACCCCCGGGGGTACAATAGTAATCCGGCTGGGCGCGGGTCCCAGCCGTCTGTCTCTCAGGCCGCCATCTTCCCCGCCGGCTTCTGGGGCCCACCGACTAGCGGGCCCCGCGGACAGGCTTGATACTGTAGCGGCACTCCTGATGATGCAGGCTCGGTCATTGGGTCGTGACAACAGTGCCGCCGTCTATCGGGCGATCACTGTCGCCATTCCCCATCCTATCTGGTTAATAGCTCGTGGGGCCCTGGGGAGGAGTCGGCCGACTCCAAGGAGGCTGACTCCCACAGGTCCGTCTTCGGGGCGCCCAGGCCACCTTTGTCCCACCCACTGACAGGCGGCCCCGCCGTCTTTGGGCCGTACAGGCCGGCGTCGTGGGCACAGTGCGTGGCGCACTGTGGCTGAGGTTAGGGCAGGCATGGCAACAGTGCCGCGCCTCGCCAAAGATCTTCCAGCGATACGACTCACTGTAGCCATGCCGGCCCTTTGTAAGCAGGGGAGGGGAACGGCCATGCCGTGACCATACCCCACATCGTACATCGGGATGAGGGAGGAGTCACGAGCCGACTCTCCATAGTCGGCCTTTCTGGAGGTCGCCAGCTCAGAGTCGGCTTATCTCGGAGTCGCCGTCTGGGACTCGGCTTGTCTTGGAGTCGCTCCTAGGACTTGGCTTGAGGGGCGCGGCTTGCCCCGATGTCTTGAAAGGTCCTGGGACTCGGGTTAGCCTACCCGTGGCCCAATACTCCGACACCCTGACTCATAAGTCGAGATCACCGAATGCACGTGTATAGTGATCCGAGAGATCAATGCTCACTGAACACACAAAAGCTGAATAACAAGAGTCTTACATCCATACATACCGTCTTACACAAATTATGACCATTATGGTCAAGTCTTACATTGATAAGCCTTAAGGGCTGAACATCAAATGAAACACAAGCAGCGGAAATCTTCGTTGATAAGTAGAACCCATGCCATCTGCCTTAACCCTACATGCATTCTGATTGGGAAAGGTCCTAGTTCGCATGCTTATCTCCAAAGAACTCTTCTTAGAACTCCGGTTCTTCCATGCCTAGCCAATTAAATAACCAGTGGCAAGCCAATGAGTACTTTGAATGTACTCGCAATCGACCCATGTTTTGGTCCAAGATGTAACAATACATGATATAGGTAAATTTTTGCAGAAAGCTAGTTTTGAGTGCAATGACATGTTCAACAACTTGTAAGACATGCATCAGGAGAATTCAAGTAACCATGAGGACAGGTTACAGATATCAACATAAATAGAGTGGGCACCAACCCAACTCAATCATGTCAAGTCCTTTGACTTGACCCAAGTAGTTTTATCAACTCACACACACGGTTGTAAAACTCTGGACATAGTTTAAGCAGCACCGCCCAACTGTCCTTGACCGTGGACATGGCTATTCGAATAGTTTTACACTCTGCAGAGGTTGCACACTTTACCCACAAGATCCAGGGAACTTCCGTGTCATCCACGACCCGCGATACCTCAAGTACCCGGGGTAAGCACCCGATCACTACCTTTCCCTAGACGACACTAACAAGGAGTCCACTCGTTGTTCCGTATCCTCACGATGTACATCATACGAGACTCACTCGAGATTGTAACATCCGAGAGGGGACACAATGGTGTATCCGGTGCCCTGTAAAAACAGTCATGGCCGCCCTACCTGGCACAACCCCGTCCCGAGAGAGAGCACCAACTCTCCCCCGTCACTAGTAATGTGGGCTCCAAGCTAGTATCGACCTAGGTAATCAATAATGCCCTTTCCCATACAAGGGTAGAGTGGTTGCGCATGTAAGGTTGGGACAGTCGACAAATCTTAAATCTAATCCGTTTTCGAAAACAACAAACACTTGCCTCGGTACACCACTTCGTCATCAAGTGGTTACCCATCTCATCATCTCCCTCGGGCATAAGTGGCACCCGACGGGGTTTTCGAAAAGTCCTTTGAGAACACTTTGTCTCCTTCATCATGCATATTCCCGTCCCTTTTTGCGTAGCATCTACTTTAGCATCCTATCTACTCCCACCGGCATAACCCTCATAAGAAGGTAGGGTCATGTACAATGCAAGTATCAATGAGGAAGTGCGGTGGCAAACCATCAAAGTGGTTACCACCTCATCATGACTCCATTGCAACAACAATATGGTGCTATATGACATGCATAAAAAGGGTTCATAGACATGGTCAAAGGGCTGCTTGCCTTGGTCTTCAAGTTCTTCAAATCCTTCTCCTTCTTCTTCTTCAGAAACTTCGTCTAAAACGGGATCTCATCGTCGCAAGAAAATAACGAGAAAATAAGGCAATAGTAAAACAGAAAAACCAAAGTGCTCAGAAAAATGTCAACTTATTTTTGTTAAATACTAGGGTGAAAACTAAGAAGGGGAAAATTCCTACTTTTGGATTTGGAGTAGCAGAATAGAAGAAATGGATTTTAAGAGGGGTTTAAATATATTCAAATTTGAATTTGAATATGAACAGTACATAAAAGTTGGTTGGTCACGAATGAAAGTTATACCATTAAATAGGTGGGATTTTTTGAAAAATAAGGGAGTTGGAATTATTGCATTTGGATGAATATTTAATCCTGTGGAATATTTGCAAATTTGACAGAAAAGAAAAAGGAAAAGGAGCACTGTGCCTGCTGGGCCAGAACAGCCTCAGCGAACCAGGCCTAGTCAAAGAGGCAGCCCAGCGCACTGGTGCGTGCACGCGCGCCAGGTTTAAACCTGACGGGCGGGGCCCAGGCGTCAACGAGAGAGAGAGAGAGAGGGGCGATGGAGGGGAGAGGTTGACAGGCGGGGCCCGCCTGTCATCCCTAACCGTGCGACAGAGGGCCGGCGAGCTCACCGACGACGTTTCCGGGCACGTCAGGGTGAGCTGATGGCACCGTTGGACTCCTCGTCGTGTCGCTGTTCGGTTGGTGCCGGAGTTGGCCGGAGGGGAGCAGTGGTTCGCCGGCAACGAGGTTCGCGGCGGAGGAGCGTCGGGAGTTGATGGCTCCGGCTGTTTATGACTGCAAAACGAGAGGGAAAGAGGGGGGAATCGATCGGTGAGCTATGGGCGTTCCAGAGAAGCAATAAACAGGGCCGGGGGTGGCCTATACCGTGAGATCGACGGCGACCCGAGGCGGCGGAGCTCGAGCTCGATCTCGAGCTCGGGCGTTTCTAGAGATGAACTGGGGTGCGGGGGGGCCTACTTGGAGTGGGATAGGACGAGTGGTGGTGAGGGAGAGGTTTGGGGAGGCCTTTAAGTAGGCGAGCCACGGCTCACCGTAGACCCATGCGTCGGCGAGGTCGTTGCCGTTGCTGTGGGTCACGGGGGCGCGCGTGGGCATGTCTGGGGTGCTTGTGGGTTCGGTCCAGAGCGAGGGAAGGAAGAGAGAGGAAGCAGGAGGGGCCAGAGGCGCCGCGCGTGTGAGGCCGCTCATTGGAGCTCTCGGGCGACCGGTGCGCGTGCGAGCAAGGGAAAAAGGAGGGAGAAGGAGGAGGGGGATAGAGGCGTGGCGTGCTGAGGACGTCGAGGAGCATCGGCTGGCGTGAGGGGAGAGCCGAGGTGGCCGAAGGTGCCTGGCAGGAGGCGGCTACAGTGCGGGAGCGCACTGTAGCGCGCTCCAGAGCGCCCAAATGGCCGACATGGCCATTTTATATGCAATGTGGGCGCGGCCAAAGATGTCTGGTATCTCTAGGGAGAAGTAAAGAAGAGGGGAGGAGCATTGGATGCCCTGGGGAGCCAGTAGGAGAGGAGTGGGGTTGAGAGAGAGAGGGAAAGGGGCTGTCCAGAGAGGTAAATGAGGATGTTTCACCCTTTGATCATTTAGTTGAGGCCAGGGAAGAGTTACTGGAGGTGCAAGGGGACTCTGAGGGGCTGTGGTGAAAAGTTGAGGCCATGGAGAAGAGTGGAACTGGTCAAAATAGGGGTTTTAGTAAAATGGCAGAAGGTGTTTGTTGCTGGTTTGGGCAAGAATATGAACTCCTCTTGTCATGAGGCTTGACAGGGTCAAATGGCATGAGATAATAATAGGTCCCACCAAGGTTGAGTTCATTTGGGCAAAGTAGCCAATGCAACTTTTGTAAACCCTAGAAATCAACATAAATGAGTCTTCCAAAATCTAGACATGCAAAATTATTCTCCTTGATGCACCACTTGGTGCAGTGTCATCATTTGAGGTTCTGAACATGTCCACAAAAGTTGAGATAAAAAGGAGAAAGTTTCCAATATAGAGTTGTTCAAATTTGGTTCTGGACAGGAAGGGTTTTGGGGCCCTTTGATTAGGTTAACTTGTTCTCCAACATGTGCCACTTGGTATAGATGAATAATTAGAACATTGGAGCATGTTCACAAGGATTGAGAACATTTGGAAATGTTTGGCAATGTAAAGTTGCTCAAACTTCAAAATGGACAGAAATGGTTTTGAGGGAATTTGATGAGGCTATAATGTTCTCCAAGACATGATACTTGGCAAGATCATTTAATATGTCATATTTGACATGCTAGAATTTTCTTGGAATTTTTAGGGGATATTTCCTTTGTAAATATTTCAAAATCTTGAAATATCCAGAAAGGGTTTTTGAGGGATTTGACCAATATTTTGAACATGACCATGTGTTGAAACTCTTATATATGGAAAATATATGTCCTCTGAGTTTCCCTAGGTTTTTGTCAAATATTTTTGAAACAATAAAATGATTTTTACCTATTAAAGACCATTTTTGGCCTTAGGAAAAAGCTTTCAAAAAAAAGGAAAATAACTTTTAAAATTATATTTTTGTGGTTTATGGGAGTCCTACATCTAATTGGATTCAAATATACCTTTTGAATGATTTTTCACACCCCAAGTCAAGTATTTGTAGTGCAAACCTCAACTCAGGGTTTTTTGAAAAACTAAATTTTGAAAATACTATTTGGCCAAATTATTTTTGTAAGAAAATACTATGTTGCTCTGTACCACATGGCATGATCATTGGGCAGAAGCTTGGGGAAAGGAGATGAAGTTTAGAAGGTGGAGTTGTGTTGACTTTAAAGAGCACTTGAAAAACACAGAGAGAAAACCAACTCAAAATAAAAAGTCAAATAATGCAAAAGTTTTTGTCAAACCACATTTTATCATGACTTATCATCTTAAGTGTTGTGCCATGAAAATCAGGCTGTGAAAGTAACCTTCTGTATCCGTGAGATCCCATCTTGGAGCCTTTGCCGGCGCTCCGCCGGAGGGGGAATCAACCATGGAGGGCTTCTACATCAACTCCATAGCCTCTCCGATGAGTTGTGAGTAGTTTACCAAAGACCTTCGGGTCCATAGTTATTAGCTAGATGGCTTCTTCTCTCTCTTTGAATTTCAATACCATGTTCTCCTTGATCTTCTTAGAGATCTATTCGATGTAACTCTTTTTGCAGTGTGTTTGTCGAGATCCGATGAATTGTGGGTTTATGATCAAGTTTATCTATGAGAAATATTTGAATCTCCTCTAAATTATTTTATGTGTGATTAAGTTATCTTTGCAAGTCTCTTCGAATTATCAGTTTGGTTTGGCCTACTAGATTGATCTTTCTTGCTATAGGAGAAGTGCTTAGCTTTGGGTTCAATCTTGCGGTGTCCTTTCCCAGTGACAGCAGGGGCATCAAGGCACATATTGTATTGTTGCCATCGAGGATAAAAAGATGGGGTTTATATCATATTGCATGAGTTTATCCCTCTACATCATGTCATCTTTCTTAATGTGTTACTCTGTTATTTATGAACTTAATACTCTAGATGCATGTTGGATAGCGGTCGATGTGTGGAGTAATAGTAGTAGATGCGGGCAGGAGTCGGTGTACTTGTCACGGATGTGATGCCTATATACATGATCATGCCTAGATAATCTTATAATTATTCGCTTTTCTATCAATTGCTCGACAGTAATTTGTTCACCCACCGTTCTACTTATGTTATCTTGAGAGAAGCCACTAGTGAAACCTATGGCCCCCGGGTCTATATTTTATCATATAAAGCTTTCAATCTACTTTTATTTGCATCTTTACTTTTCCAATTTATATTATAAAATACCAAAAATATATTTATCTTATCATATTATCTCTATCAGATCTCACTTTCGCAAGTGGCCGTGAAGGGATTGACAACCCTTTTATTGCATTGGTTGTGAGTTCTTGTTTGTTTGTGTACGTGCGTGGGACTTTTGAGGAGCCTCCTACTGGATTGATACCTTGGTTCTCAAAAACTGAGGGAAATACTGATGCTACTATTGCTGCATCACCCTTTACTCTTCAAGGAAAACCAACACAAGCTCAGGACGTAGCAAGAAGGATTTCTGGCGCCGTTGCCGGGGAGGTCTGCACTCAAGTCAAGACATACCAAGTACCCATCACAAACTCATATCCCTCGCATTTACATTATTTGCCATTTGCCTCTCGTTTTCCTCTCTCCCACTGCACCCTTGCCGCTTTATTCGCCCTCTCTTTCCCAATCTCCTCTCTCTTCCATTTGCCTTTTTGTTCGCTTGTGTGTTGGATTACTTGTCGCGATGGCGCAAGATAATACCAAATTGTGTGATTTCTCCAATACCAGTAATAATGATTTCCTTAGTACTCCGATTGCTCCTCTTAATGATGTTGAGTCTTGTGAAATCAATACTGCTTTGCTGAATCTTGTTATGAAAGATCAATTTGCCGGCCTTCCTAGTGAAGATGCCGCTACCCATCGGAACAACTTTGTTGATTTGTGTGAATGCAAAAGAAGAAAGATACGGATAATGATATTGTTAAATTGAAGTTATTTCCGTTTTCACTTAAAGATCGTGCTAAATTTTGGTTTTCGTCTTTGCCTAAGAATAGTATTGATTTATGGAACAAGTGCAAAGATGCTTTTATCTCTAAGTATTTTCCTCCCGCTAAGATCATCACTCTTAGGACCGATATTATGAATTTTAAACAACTTGATCATGAGCATGTTGCCCAATCTTGGGAAAGAATGAAATTGATGATTCGCAATTGCCCTACTCATGGTTTGAATTTATGGGTGATCATACAAAAATTTTATGCCGGATTGAATTTTGCTTCTAGAAATCTTTTAGATTCAGCCGCGGAAGGCACGTTTATGGAAATCACCATAGGAGAAGCTACAAAACTCCTTGATAATATTATGGCTAATTATTCTCAATGGCACACCGAAAGATCTACTAGTAAAAAAGTGCATTCTATAGAAGAAATTAATGTTTTGAGCGGAAAGATGGATGAACTTATGAAATTGTTTGCTACTAAGAGTGCTCCTATTGAATTTAATGATGTGACCTTGTCTACTTTGATTTAGAATAATAATGAATCTATGGATGTGAATTTTGTTGGTAGGAATAATTTTGGTAACAATGCTTATAGAGGAAACTTTAATCCTAGACCGTTCCCTAGTAATTCCTCTAATAATTATGGAAATTCCTACAATAATTCTTATGGTAATTTTAATAAGATTCCCTCTGATTTTGAGAATAGTATGAAAGAATTTATGATCTCTCAAAAGAATTTTAATGCCTTGCTTGAAGAAAAATTGCTCAAAGTTGATGATTTGGCTAGGAACGTTGATAGACTCTCGCTTGATGTTGATTCTTTGAAACTTAGATCTACTCCTCTTAAGCATGATATCAATGAGTCTCTCAAAGCTATGACAATTTGCATTGACGAGTGCAAAGAAAGAACTGCTAGATTGCGTGCTAAGAAAGATTGCTTTGTAAAGGTGTGTTCTTCTAGTTTCCATGAAAATAATGATAAAGATCTTAAAGTTATTGATGTGTCCCCTATTAGATCTTTGTTTTGCACTATGAATCTTAATAATGATGGGACTGGAGATGAGTCAACTTTAGTTAAAAGGCGTCCCAATGATTCGGAGTTTTTAGAACTTGATGCTAAATTTTGTAAAAGTGGGATTGGAGAGGTCAAGACTTTAAATAGCATTGAACCCACTATCTTGGATTTCAAGGAATTTAATTATGATAATTGTTCTTTAGAAGATTGTATTTCCTTGTTGCAATCCGTTGTGAATTCTCCTAATGCTTATAGTCAAAATAAAGCTTTTACCAAACATATTATTGATGCCTTGATGCAATCTTATGATGAAAAACTTAATTTGGAAGTTTCTATATCTAGAAAGCTTTATGATGAGTGGGAACCTACTATAAAGATTAAAATTAAAGATCCTGGGTGTTATGCTTTATGTGATTTGGGTGCTAGTGTTTCCATGATTCCGAAAACTTTATGTGATATTCTAGGTTTCCATGATCTTGATGATTGCTCTTTAAATTTGCACCTTGCGGATTCCACCATTAAAAAGCCAATGTGAAGGATCGATAATGTTCTCATTATTGCAAATAGAAATTTGGTGCCCGTATATTTTATCGTTCTTGATATAGATTGCAATCTTTCATGTCCTATCATTCTTGGTAGACCTTTCCTTAGAACGATTGGTGCGATTATTGATATGAAGGAAGGGAATATTAGATTCCAATTTCTATTAAGGAAAGGCATGGAGCACTTTCCAAGAAAGAAAGTCAAATTACCTTATGAATGTATCATGCGAGCTACTTATGAATTGAGTGCCAAAGATGGCACTACTTAGATCTATCCTCGCTTTTATGCCTAGCTAGGGGCGTTAAACGATAGCGCTAGTTGGGAGGCAACCCAATTTTATTTGTTTTTTCGTTTTTTTCTGTTTAGTAATAAATTTTGCATCTACCTTATGTTTAGATGTGTTTTTATGTTTTAGTTAGTGTTTGTGCCAAATAGAACCTATAGGATAACCTATGGTGATAGTTAATTTGATTCTGCTGAAAAACAGAAACTTTGCACGCACGAAAATAATTTTAGTAATTCACAGAAACGTGATTTTGCGTTGATTCTTTTTTTTGTAGATCAATAGACAAATTGCCCAGTACTTCCTATTTTTGTAGGATTGTTAGAGTTACAGAAGTATTCGAGAGTTACAGATTGCTACACATTGTTCTGTTTTTGACAGATTCTATTTTTCATGTGTTGTTTGCTTATTTTGATGCATCTATGGCTAGAATTAAGTGGTATGAACCATAGAGAACTTGAAATACAGTAGGTTTAACACCAATATAAATAAATAATGAGTTCATTACAGTACCTTATGTGGTGGTTTTTCTTTCTTTCACTAACGGAGCTTATGAGATTTCCTGTTGAGTTTTGTGTTGTGAAGTTTTCAAGTTTTGGGTAAAGATTTGATGGACTATGGAATAAGGAGTGACAAGAGCCTAAGCTTGGGGATGCCCATGGCACCCCAAGATATTCAAGAATAGCCAAACTCCTAAGCTTGGGGATGCCCCTGGAAGGCATCCCCTCTTTCGTCTTCGTTTATCGGTAACTTTACTTGGAGCTATATTTTTATTCGCCACATGATATGTGTTTTGCTTGGAGCGTCTTCTATGATATTAGTATTTGATTTTTAGTTATCCACGATCATCCTTTCTGTACAAACCTTTTGGGAGAAGCCCACTTGATTAGAATTTATTAGAATACTCTATGTGCTTCACTTATATCTTTTGAGCTAGATAGTTTTTGCTCTAGTGCTTCACTTATATCTTTTAGAGCACGGCGGTGGTTTAATTTTGTAGAAATTGTTAGTCTCTCGTGCTTCACTTATATTATTTTGAGAGTCTCTTAGAACAGCATGGTATTTTCTATGGTTATAAAATTGGTCCTAGAATGGTGGGCATCCAAGTTGGGTATAATAAAAACCATCATAGGAAGTGAATTGGATGCTATGATCAATTTGATACTTGATAATTGTTTTGAGATATGGAGGTAGTGATATTAAAATCATGCTAGTTGGGTGATTATGAATTTAAAGAATGCTTGTGTTGAACTTAGCAAGTCCCGTAGCATGCACGTATGGTTAAAGTTGTGTAACAAATTTGAAACATGAGGTGTTCTTAGGTTGTGCATCCTTATGAGTGGCGGTCGGGGACGAGCGATGGTCTTTCCCTACCAATCTATCCCCCCTAGGAGCATGCACGTAGTGCTTGGTTTTTGACGACTTGTAGATTTTTGCAATAAGTATATGAGTTCTTTTGACTAATGTTGAGTCCATGGATTATACGCACTATCACCCTTCCATCATTGCTAGCCTTTTCGCTACCGTGCATTGCCCTTTCTCACCTTGAGAGTTGGTGCAAACTTCGCCGGTGCATCCAAACCCCGTGATACGATACGCTCTATCACACATAAACCTCCTTATATTTTCCTCAAAACAGCCACCATACCTACCTATTATGGCATTTCCATAGCCATTCCGAGATATATTGCCCTGCAACTTTCCACCGTTCCGTTTATCATTATGACACGTATTACCATTGTCATATTGCCTTGCATGATCATGTAGTTGACACAGTATTTGTGGCAAAGCCACCATGCATAAATTTTCACACATGTCACTCTTGATTCATTGCCCATCCCGGTACACCGCCGGAGGCATTCATATAGAGTCATATCTTGTTCTAGTTTTGAGTTGTAAATAAATAGAAGTGTGATGATCATCATTATTAGAGCATTGTCCCCAAATAAAAATAAATAAAAGGGAAAGGCCAAATAAAAAAAGAAAGGCCAAATAGAAAAAAAGGAAAGGCCAAAAAAAAGAAAGGCCCAAGAAAAATAAAATAAAAAAGGGGGCAATGTTACTATCTTTTTCCACACTTGTGCTTCAAAGTAGCACCATGTTCTTCATATAGCGAGTCTCATATGTTGTCACTTTCATATACTAGTGGGAATTTTTCATTATAGAACTTGGCTTGTATATTCCTACGATGGGCTTCCTCAAAATGCCCTAGGTCTTCATGAGCAAGCAAGTTGGATGCACACCCACTAGTTTCTTTTGTTGAGCTTTCATACATTTATAGCTCTAGTGCATCTGTTGCATGGCAATCCCTACTCCTCATCTTGACATCACTTGATGGGCATCTCCATAGCCCGTTGATTATCCTCGTCAATGTGAGACTTTCTCCTTTTTTGTCTTCTCCACACAATCCCCATCATCATATTCTATTCCACCCATAGTGCTATATCCATGGCTCACGCTCATGTATTGCGTGAAAGTTGAAAAAGTTTGAGATTATTTAAGTACGAAACAATTTCTTGGCTTGTCATCGGGGGTGTATAAGATGGGAGCATTTTTGTGTGACGAAAATGAAGCATAGCCTAACTATATGATTTTGTAGGGATGAACTTTCTTTAGCCATGTTATTTTGAGAAGACATGATTGCTTTGATTAGTATGCTTGAAGTATTACTATTTATTATGTCAATATAAACTTTTATTTTGAATCATTTGGATCTGAACATTCATGCCACAATAAAGAAAATTACATTGAGAATTATGCTAGGTAGCATTCCACATCAAAAATTCTGTTTTTATCATTTACCTACTCGAGGACGAGCAGGAATTAAGCTTGGGGATGCTTGATACGTCTCATACGTATCTATAATTTTAGATGCATGCTATTATATTACTCGTTTTGGATGTTTATGGTCTTTACTCTACACTTTTATATCATTTTTGGGACTAACCTACTAACCGGAGGCCCAGCCCGTAATGCTGTTTTTTTTGCCTATTTCGGTGTTTCGAAGAAAAGGAATATCAAACAGAGTCCAAACAGAATGAAACCTTCGGGTGCATGATTTTTGGAACAAACGTGATCCAGAGGACTTGGAGTGCAAGTTAATAAGCAATCGAGGAAGCCATGAGCGCGCCCCCTATCTCATGGGCCCCTCGGGCGTCCACCGACCTACTTCGTCCTCCTATATATACCCATGTACCCCAAGAACATCAAAGGCAACCACAAAAAACTATTCCACCGCTGTAACCTTCTGTATCCGCGAGATCCCATCTTGGAGCCTTCGCCGGCGCTCCACCGGAGGGGGAATCAACCACGGAGGGCTTCTACATCAACACCATAGCCTCTCCGATGAGTTGTGAGTAGTTTACCACAGACCTTCGGGTCCATAGATATTAGCTAGATGGCTTCTTCCCTCTCTTTGAATCTCAATACCATGTTCTCCTTGATCTTCTTGGAGATCTATTCGATGTAACTTTTTTTGCGCTGTGTTTGTCGAGATCCGATGAATTGTGGTTTTATGATCAAGTTTATCTATGAGAAATATTTGAATCTCCTCTGAATTCTTTTATGTGTGATTAAGTTATCTTTGCAAGTCTCTTCGAATTATCAGTTTGGTTTGGCCTACTAGATTGATCTTTCTTGCAATGGGAGAAGTGCTTAGCTTTGGGTTCATTCTTGCGGTGTCCTTTCCCAGTGACAGCAGGAGAAGCAAGGCACGTATTGTATTGTTGACATCGAGGATAAAAGATGGGGTTTATATCATATTGCATGAGTTTATCCCTCTACATCATGTCATCTTTCTTAATACGTTACTCTGTTCTTTATGAACTTAATACTCTAGATGCATGCTGGATAGTGGTCGATGTGTGGAGTAATAGTAGTAGATGCAGGCAGGAGTCGGTCTACTTGTCACTGATGTGATGCCTATATACATGATCATGCCTAGATAATCTCATAATTATTCGCTTTTCTATCAATTGCTCGACAGTAATTTGTTCACCCACCGTAATACTTATGCTATCTTGAGAGAAGCCACTAGTGAAACCTATGGCCCCCGGGTCTATCTTTTATCATATAAGATTTCAATCTACTTTTATTTGCATCTTTACTTTTCCGATTTATATTATAAAATACCAAAAATATATTTATCTTATCATATTATCTCTATCAGATATCACTTCCGCAAGTGATTGTGAAGGGATTGATAACCCCTTTATTGCGTTCGTTGCGAGTTCTTGTTTGTTTGTGTAGGTGCGTGTGACTTTTGAGGAGCCTCCTACTGGATTGGTACCTTGGTTCTCAAAAACTGAGGGAAATACTTACGCTCCTATTGCTGCATCACCCTTTCCTCTTCAAGGAAAACCAACGCAAGCTCAAGATGTAGCAACCCCCTCTAGCTAGAGGGCTAGGGCGGGAGGAGTGCTCGGGTAGGCGCCCCTCGCGCTTCCATCTCCCGGCGTACCGCTTCCCCCGGTAGCCATGGCAGACTGTGCTGGGGTTGAGGCTGGTGGCTTCACTCCGAGTGGGGTCACTCGGGAGGAGGTCATTGCCTTTGGAGGGATTCCGGATCCGGTCTCTGTAGGGCGACGGATGAGCTGCCGTCTCCAGGACCACCTGGAGGTTGACGACATGCAGCAGCGGTGCGCCATGAGGGCGGCCACGCTTCGTGACATTGAGGTCACTTCTGGTATGTCGGTCAACACTTCTAATTCTTTTCTGCATTTTTCTAATAATGAGATTATTAGTAATGCACATCAATTAGGTGTTTCACTAGGTAGTAACGATAGTGAAATCTCCAACTCTCTTAATGATCTCCTAGATTTCGAAGAAGAACGCGCTTTAGAAATGATTCGAAACTTAGCAGCGGCGAAACCCATGAATGATGCAGATATTGATGTCTTGGGGGTCAGGGTGCTCTGTAATTTTTGTGCGGATCTTGCACCATCCATTCCTGAGTCGGAGGAAGAGGATGACTCTTTTGAGGTTGCAGTTGTTCGATCCACTAAGCCCAGTTGTGAGGATAGGGTGGAGGATCAAAGCAAACCGAAACGCAAGTGGAAGCGTAAGATCTATCCTGCTTCTGCGGTGCGTAGGAGTGCTAGGATCCGTACTGCTAAAAAAATTCATGATGAAATATGAAAGGAATCTTTTGAAATAACAGAGGTCTGAAAGACTTGGCTAAAAGAAGGTTTCTCGCAGATGCGTTTATCGAGCATAGACTGGATTTTATTGCTCTATCGGAAACTGGTAGAGATAATTTTGCCCCCTAGTTTCTCAATACTTTATCGGGAGGTGTCGATTTTGATTGGCACTGCCTGCCTCCAAGAGGAAGATCGGGTGGGATCTTACTTGGAGTGAGATGCGATTCGCTGGAAGTCCGAAGTGTGTAGTGATGGGAGACTTCGCGGTTAAGTTTCGGGTTAGGTCGAAAGCTGATGGGTTTAATTGGGCTCTGGTGGTGGTTTATGGTGCCGTGCAGCCCGAGCTTAAACCAGAGTTCTAGGCGGATCTTGTTCGGATTTGCGGCTCTGAGCAGCTCCCAATTCTGGTTGGGGGTGATTTCAATATCATTAGGAGGAGAGAGGAGAAGAATAATGATAATTTTGACGGCAGGTGGTCGTTTATGCTTAATACCATCATTGAAAGCTTGGATCTGAGAGAGATAGAGCTTTCAGGTAGAAAGTTTACTTGGGCTAATGCTTTGCCAAACCTGACGTTTGAGAAGCTGGATCGAGTCCTAGCGAGCGTCGAGTGGGAACAGAAATTCCATTTGGTAACGGTATAGGCTCTTTCGCGTGGAATTTCCGATCACACGCCTTTATTTGTGGATTCAGGTGAGCCAACCCACATGGGGAACAAAAACTCCTTTTCATTCAAGCTGGCATGGTTTGAATGTGAAGGCTTCTTGGATCTCATATCCAGGGAGTGGGCTAAGGATGCAGGAGGTAGGACTTCGGTTGAGCGCTGGCAGAATAAGATCAGGCATTTGAGAAGTTTCTTGCATGGGTGGGTTAAGCATCTTAGTGGGATTTATAAGGTCGAGAAGGAAAGGCTCCTTACACTTATTCAGTCCCTAGATTTAAAAGCCGAGACCACAATTTTGCAAGCCACGGAGCTTCATGCTAAACTTGAAGCGGAGATGAGCTTAAAAGAGCTTCTCCGTAAAGAGGAATTAAAGTGGGCGCTGCGGGCTAAGGTTCGCAAAGTTGTCCAACGGGACGCGAACACTCAATTCTTTCACTTGATCGCTAATGGCAAGCACAGAAAGAAGAGAATTTTTCAGCTTGAACAAGATGAAGGAACGATTTTAGGACAGGATAACCTAAAATTATACATAACCGAGTACTACAAGCAGTTGTTTGGACCTCCGGAGGATAATTGTGTGTCCCTGGATGAGTCTAGGATTGAGGATGTGCCTCAACTTACTGCTGATGAGAATGATATTTTGATTTCTCTGTTTTTGGAGAAAGAGGTGTTTGAAGCTATTTCGCAGATGAAAAACAATAAGGCTCCGGGGCCGGAAGGATTTCTGGCGGAGTTCTATAAAAAGTGTTGGCATATTATTAAGGGGGATTTGCTACCAACGTTCCATGATTTATTCTCTGGACAGCTTTAGTTATTTCACTTGAATTTTGGAACTATAACATTGCTTCCTAAGAAAATGGAGGTTGTGAGGATTGAGCAGTTCAAGCCTATCTGCGTCCTCAATGTTAGTTTCAAAATTTTCACCAAGGTTGGGACTAATAGGCTCACACAAATTGCGCATTCTGTGGTGCAGCATTCCCAAACTGCTTTCATGCCGGACAGAAACATCCTAGAAGGGGTAGTGGTCCTTCATGAAATGCTCCATGAAATTCACTCAAAAAAAACTAGATGGAGTTGTTTTTAAGGTGGATTTCGAGAAAGCGTACGATAAAGTCAAATGGCCTTTCCTTCAACAGGCCTTGCGTATGAAAGGTTTTGATGAAGCCTGGCGATGCCAGGTAGAATCGTTCACGCAAAAAGGGAGTGTTGGAATTAAAGTGAATGACGACATAGCTCATTATTTCCAGACACATAAGGGCCTGAGACAAGGAGATCCGATGTCTCCCATTCTGTTCAACATTGTAGTTGATATGTTGGCAATTCTGATAGGAAGGGCTAAGGAGGATGGACAGGTGGGTGGATGGGTACCTCATCTAGTTGATGGTGGTGTGTCTATCCTACAGTACACCGATGATACGATCATCTTTATGGAGCATGACTTAGCAAAAGCAAGAAATATGAAGCTGGTGTTGTGCTTATTTGAACAATTGACCGGGTTAAAGATTAACTTTCACAAAAGCGAATTGTTCTGCGTTGGTAGAGCCAATTACGAACAAGAGGCTTATAGGCAATTGTTTGGGTGTGATTTGGGGACTTTACCTTTTACATACTTAGGTATACCAATCCACCATCATAAGCTGACAAACAGAGAATGGAAGTGTATCGAGGACCGCTTTGAAAATAAATTGAGTTGTCGGAAGGGCAAGCTCATGTCATACGGAGGCCGATTAACTCTGATAAATTCGGTGCTCATGAGTATGCCTATGTTTCTCTTGTCATTCTTGGAAGTCCCAGTTGGAGTAAGGAAAAGATTGGACTTCCATCGATCACGTTTCTTCTGGCAGAGCGATGAACTAAAAAGAAAATACAGACTCGCCAAGTGGGATATTATCTGTCGAACGAAAGACCAAGGGGGTCTTGGCATTGAGAATCTTGAGGTCAAGAACAGATGTCTTCTCAGCAAGTGGTTGTCGAAGATATCTGTGAGACTGATGCCACTTGGGCGCAGATTCTCCGTAGCAAGTATCTTCACTCCAAAAATTTCTCCCAGGTGACCGCGAGGCCTACTGACTCACCTTTTTGGAAAGGTCTTATGAGAGTCAAATTAGCCTTTTTTTAATAGGACAAAGTTTATTATCGGTAACGGTGCTAGCACACGATTCTGGGAGGATACTTGGCTAGGAGAGACCCCCCTTGCGATTCAATCTCCGTCTCTGTATCATATTGTTCAATGACGTGATGCTTTTGTTGGAACGGTACTTCAATCCATTCCCCTTAATATTCAATTCAGGAGGACGCTAGCCGGCAATCGTTGGGAAGAATGGCTTCATCTAGTGAGTAGACTGATGGAGGTTCAGTTGTCTCAACAGCCCGATAAATTACGCTGGAAGCTTACTAGGTCTGGAGAGTTTACAGTTAAATCAATGTATCTTGATGTTATCAATTCAAGCTCTATTCCTAGCTCCCAATATGTTTGGACTGTCAAAGTTCCTTTGAAAATTAAAGTGTTTATGTGGTTTCTACATAAACAAGTAATTTTAACCAAGGACAACTTGGCAAAGCATAATTGGACAGGACCTACTAGGTGTAGCTTCTGTGATCGGAATGAAACTATCAAACACCTTTTTCTTGATTGCCCGTTGGCCAAAGTTTTATGGCGTACGGTCCACATTGCATTTAATATTACTCCTCCGAGTTCTGTCAGCACGTTATTTGGAACGTGACTTAACGGGATAGAGTCTGAAATAGCGAGACACATTCGCGTAGGAGTATGTGCTTTATTGTGGGTAGTTTGGAACTGCAGAAATGATTTGGTTTTTAACAGAACAACAAATATTCATTTTTTGCAGGTTATCTTCCGAGCCACTGCGTTGATCCGTATGTTGTCGCTACTCACTCCGACGGAGGCCAGAGAGCGTTTGGTTACTGGATCTATCCGCTGGGAGATGGTAGCACGGGATATATTCAACCGGTTTGGATGGAGGTCATGTAATAGGATATGAAATTACTTTTCCTTTCTTTCTTATGCCAGCCGGTTGTGGCTTTTTGTGGCTAGTTTGTTTCTGGCCCTTTGGCTCTTTGTGAGCTTTCCTTTATTTTCGTTTGAGACTTTAAGACCTTGTTGAACCTATTTGCTTATTTATTAAAGTTGGCCGTATTCATCGTTTTGATGCAGAGGTCAGGGAGGCCCCCCTTTTCGGAAAAAGACAAACTTTTTGGGACGAACACTCAGTGGATAATTTTGTAAGAAAGGAATAGATCCAAAATAGGAAAGTGCTTTAAATCTTGCCTAAAAACAACACTTTGTCTAGGATTGACTTAAGAAGATATCAAACATACGGTAAGTAAACAGAAGATCTGGAAGATGAAGATACCTCTTAAGAATAAAATCTTTACATGGTATCTTCGTCGCAGAGTCATTCTTACTAAACATAACCTTATTAAGAGGAATTGGCATGGAAGTCCGCAATGTGTCTTTTGTCACCATGATGAGACAATAAAACATTTATTCTTTCAATGCAAATTGGCTCGTTCTATATGGTCAGTCATCCAAATAGCTTCTGGCTTGTATCCTCCTTGTAGTGTTGCTAATGTATTTGGCAACTGGTTACATGGGATTGATCACATGTTTAGAACTTTTCTCATGGTGGGAGCGCTTGCCGTTATTTGGCCGCTTTGGCTATGTAGAAATGATAAAGTTTTTAACGATAAAATTACTTCCCTGTTGCAGGTTATCTACAAATGTACCGGGACCCTTCATTTATGGTCCTCTCTACAACGCATGGAGATTCGAGACCTGTTTACGGAGGTGTGTACACGATTGGAGGCTACAACGAGGGATACTTTTACCCAGCATGGGTGGCAACATGATCTTAGGATTGACCCTCCTCCGCTTTAGGCGTTATACGGACTCTTCATGTTTTTGTATTTCACCTTTTTATTTTTCATTTATGTGAGAAGACATTTTTTGCTGTGTGCATCTTAGTAATGCAGAGGTCGGGTGTAATGCTTAAATCTTTTAAGTAATAAAGCGCCCCTTTTCGAAAAAAATAAAACAGAAGAAAAGTTACCGCAAGATGAACCTATGAAATGCTACTTAAGGAAGACAAGGAGCACGCAGATCGGTTCATCCTGCCCTAACTCGGCAAGGACCACCAGCTATGGTGGCGGCGGAGGAAGATGATTCGCAGTCGATGAGGAATGCGGCGCCGGCTAGGGTTCTTGCGAGAAAGATAGAACTCGGGGCAAAAGAGGAGAATGTTTTTCTAAAAATATTGTTTGTTTTTAGAAAATTTCAAAGCTACGGTTCGGATTTAGTAAATTTCAAATCTATGCCCCCATCATCCTCTGTTGGGCCAAAGACGACCTTTTCATCCTCGCGTGGGCTGAAGAGTTTGTCTTTCTTTGGTCCAAAGAGCTCTCTTCGCTCATACAGTGCCGAAGAGTGAGTCCTAGTTCAACTCATGAACAAAAAGGCTACTACCTACATTGCCCCATGCAAAAAATACATCCCCTTTGATCTGGAGCTCTTCTTCCCAAACCCTCGCACCAGCTGGACTGTATCGATGACAAAAATCCATTTAGTAGTTGGAATTGTATATCGTGGAGAATGAATTCTGCCGATTAGTCTACACTGACCATCGCAAGCCTACATCATGCTCGGTGAAAAATATTCCAATCACTCTCATACATCTACACATTTAGATGCTGCCAACCTCATAGACATTATCTCTCATCCTATTCTTGTCACGGATCATGCGCCATGACCTTTGCCATCTGTGGACATTCACCGGATGTTGCCAACTTCGGCAATAATAATGATATGACAAGGGGTAATGTCTAGGATATTTGTTGCATATAGATGAGAACATGTGTGTGATTTGGAAAAATCTCTTACCAAGGATAATGTAGGCTTGCGGTGATCAATATAGATTGAAAGGCGAAAATCATCCTGCCCAATGCATGGTTCAGGTTGTTCTTCATCTGAATGGATTCTACTCTTCGGCGGTTTTGGTGACATGAAAGTTTGATTGGAAGGAGCTGTGGTGTATAGGGCAGGGTGGACAGGAGACCCACTCTTCCGCTTTCATGCGAACAAAGAGTGAGCTTCAGCCCAAAACAAGGACGAAAAGGGCCTCTATGGCCCAATAGAGGACGACGGGGCATATATTTGAAATTTGCTAAATCGGAACTATAGTTTTGTAATTTCATAAATAATAATAATATTAAAAATCAAGACAGGAAGGATGTGACAACAGGGCAACTCCAACGGGGCAACACATTTCGTCTACCAGCGTCCGTTATTGTCCACGGGGACAAAACCCATGGCCCAACACGGTGATGCAAACGGAAGAATGTTCGTTTTGCTGTCTGTTGTGACCTATTTCCAGCTCAAATTTGGATTGGGTTTGCATCTGCATAGACACGCCGTGAATGCATGTGTTGTCCTCCCCTGGCCTGCCCACCCCTAGCATACCATCTCCACCCCACCCTTTCCTCTCCCAAATCCCACGCCCGCCCTAGAAAACTTCCATGGTCGACGCACCCCCCCGGCCGTCCCAACCTAAGCCGCCCCCATCCCTGCTGTGACTGTCCCTGTCGTGGCGGCCCATGTCATGGCCCAGGCGAAGCAAAAGAAAGAGCTCACCTCGGAGCAGAGAGTTGTCGAGATGGCGAAGCGCGCCAAATGAAGGAGGAAGGTCAAGACAAAAGACAAACTGCGACTGCCACCACACTCAGGCATGGGCCGCCACTTTGGATGCTAACGCCATCACCGCCAAAGTTGCACAAGCCACCCTCATCATGTTATGGATTGTCTGTGAGCTAGACCTTGTCATAGCTGCCACCGCGACAGCCCGCTCGGGCTCGTCAGTGACCTGCCCGCCAAGTATTCTGGAGTTGCCTTCCATGTCAACATCGCCGCCGACATATGGGTACCTACCCGGACACAATCCGACAACGTCCCGCTTCTCCACACGACCTCGGGAGAACTCGTCGAAAAACGGTATTTCATTTCGATCGTCCCCGTGGTGCCTCCAATTGATCTCAACGCTGCACTTGTGGTCGGCTGACCATCGATGCAAAGGAAGCCCCCAGAATGGACGTCTCCCGGACAAACCTCCCCGATGACTGCAACCTATTTGATGAAAAGTCGACCACGACGCCGGACGAACCGAAGGTATCTGGGTACAAGGATGGAGAGGGTCTCATGGAGGACATGATTAATGAAGGTGGTCAAGGGACTCATGATGGTGGCTAAGAGACGCAAGGCCAAGAAAGGCGATTAGGCGCTTTGGCAATTTGACGCTCGTGGTCCAATGAGCCAAAAATAAGAAAAACAAAATTACATTTAAATTTTCCAAAATATGGAAATAATCCCACATGAGTATTTAAGTACACAAACTCAAGGTCAGGAGGAGAAGCGGGACGTTGCCGTGTTGTGTACCTCACTAGCTTCCGGATTGTAGGAGCTTTTCCTACAATGGATGATTCCATGTTTTCACTTTCTCTAAGCTACGTATACGCACATTATTAAAAGAGAAAAGTATGCTTTTGGTCCCTCAAGTTTCCTAAAAGTATAGACTTGGTCCCTCAAGATTTTTTGGTAGGCATTTGGTCCTTCAAATCTTAAAACCGGATAAGTTTGGTCCAAAACCAGATTTTGAGCATGTCGACTGGGTTTGACCATGTTTAACTGATGAATAGTAAATTTAAAAATTGCAAAAGAATTTTAAAAATTCTGAAATTTTGTGACAACCGACATGCTTGGGTGCGCTAGGTGGGTGTTAAATTTTTGTGGTCAAATAACATCTGCGGAGCTCTAAAAAAACAATTTTGCCTTTTTTATGAGCCAAATTTTGTTTTTTTTTTGCCATGAGCTCTTCGAATGTCGAATCACCACAAAAATTGGCACGCACCTAGCGCACCCAAGCATCTTGGTAATCACGAAATTTCAGTTTTTTCTTTTTTTAATTTACTATTCATTGGTCAAACCGGGTCAACGTGGTCAAACCCATTGAACATGGTCAAAATATGATTTTGGACGAAACTTATCCGGTTTTGAAACTTGAAAGACCCAATGTCTACCAGAAAACTTTGAGGGGCCAAGGCTATACTTTTGGGAAACTTGAGGGACCAAAAACATATTTTTCTCTTATTAAAACATGCCCATGATTTTGACTAGTTTACGACCACTAAGTCAATATTGCGTTCATGTTTCCCTAAATGTGTCAAGTAGGCATGATTCTGAGGTCGCATGGGAATTAGTACTGATACTCCGTTGTTATTGGCAGATCCTTCTTCAACTGTTCATACAACAACATCTATCCCAAAAGTCGACTAGGATAACTTACAAATAGTAGAGAGACATGATGATGAAGGTAGAATTGAACAAATGAGTGAAGATCAACTATGTGAGATTTTGGGCTTGAAGGATGAGGAAGAGAGAGCAAAGACGACTGAACCAAAGGGTCGTAGAATGGTTAGGCAGGGGAGTAATAATGAAGGTGCTCCCATTCTTGTGAGCTGTGAACTCATTTCAGTTTTATCTATGAACTCGTCGTTTTATTTTGTGAAATGGGAACTCATTTCAGATTCATCTACCATGTAGGCAAAGGCCATCTGTAAGTTAATAAACTGGTAAATTACCAAGGATGGTAAAAGTCAGTGAGCTTTTGTTCTATTCCTTCTTTTCATGTTTTCCCAACCATGTGCACTCTCTATCTCTCTATCTTCCTCTCAAACTTCTAGTGGTCCTGCATCTGCATGCCATTCTATCTGGCTTCCTCTATAGAACAGAGGAGAGAGGATGTACTCTTTTCCCCTTGTACTGTGAGATGCTAGAAGAGCTACTAGCACCACCTCTCTCTGAGATTTCCTTCGTGTGTCTGCCTCTCGATTTTTCTGATCAATATTTATATATCTCTCCCTTCCCAATTGTTAGGTTATCAATCGATCTGTTACCAATCTCAAATACAATCTCGAATTGGGGATACAATCAGCCTAGCTGTTCTTGCAGGGAAGAAAGGGGAATGAGAAAGAGAGCCGCCGTTCTGATCCCACTAGATGCCTCGCTCGTCTCGCTGGTGAGTGTAAGTAGTTGGCGCAACCGGGCCAACCCTAGCGAGTCCATTCTGGCCTAGTGAACCTCCTGTTGGGCTGCACGATGCGGGCCGACTTGCTGGAGACGCGCCTGGGTGTGTAGCCATGCGTGCCGCCTGGGTTGATCGCCGTGGCAGGCTGTTGACCTGTCGCTGCCACGGTGTCCTGCTCTTGTGTAGTTGGGGCGCTGACATCCCCCTCCTTGAGAATTGACTCGCCCTCGAGTCAGTGTGGGGAAGCGGTCGAAGAGGTACTTGGCATATTCCCAGGTGGCATCGAGGACTGAGGGGTCTGACAGCGCACCAACACCTATTCGCGCCGGCCTTGTGGTGGCTACAGCCAGCGCGAGTCCATGACCTCGACACGGTGGAGTGGCTCATCCGTGAACGCTGGCAGCTCCGGCTCGACCGAGGTGGTGGCGGGGATGGCACGGTGCAGTTGCGAGATGTGGAAGACTGGGTGTACCTTGGCGCCGTCCGGAAGTTGCAATTCATATGCCACAGGGTTGATAGCGCGGATGATCTTGAAAGGACCGAAGTAGCGGAAGGAGATCTTGTGGTTGGTGCGACGCGTGACCGTTGTCTGGACATATGGCTGGAGCTTGACGAAGATCGCGTCGCCGACAACGAAGTGTGCTCGCTTTGCTTCTTGTCAGCTTGCTTCTTCATAATGTCGCGGGCTCGACGGAGATGCTCGGCGAGGACTTGCTGCATGGGTGTGTGCTCCTCGAGCCATTCCTTGAGCGGAGAAAGCTTGCAGGTGGACGCTCATGAAGCCATGTACCTAGGGTAGGGTCATGGACCTGTCCAAGGTACCCTCCCCAAGGACATCTTTAGAAGAAACTGCCTTTCAGTTGACCTGGAAGGATTCCACTCGACGGACTCGAAGACACTCGACTATGAAGCCGTTCACTCGACCACCAGGAGATCTAGAGTCGCTCCGCACCCAAACGGTTTGTTATTAAGTAGTCTTTATGGTCATGATAGCACTTTATGTAGGGCGTTACCAGTAACGCCCGACCTTAATGTACTTTAAACCCTGCATAACTGAGGGCCGGAGGGGTCTAGCAGACTCTATATAAGCCACCCCCTCCTCAGTGTAAAGGGTTCGCTCCTCTGTAACTCATACTCATATAATCCAATCGACCGCCTCCGGGCTCCGAGACGTAGGGCTGTTACTTCCTCCGAGAAGGGCCCGAACTCGTAAATCCCTCGCGTATACAACTACTCCATAGCTAGGATCTTGCCTCTCCATACCTACCCCCCTATTCTACTGTCAGGTTTAGAACCACGACAGTTGGCGCCCACCATGGGGAAGGTGTCTTAGCGACTTATTGGAGAAGTTGCGATTGTTCCGATCACCTTCATCATGGTTTCTGGCGGAGTTTTGGTTGAGGGCCGCGAGATCCGTCTCAGTGCGCTCATGTTCATCGCCGATGACTCCGCTTGGCTCCAGGAGGCTCCACTCGACACCGACGCGCTCCCAGTTTGCGGAGCAACGCACTTTCGCACGTGTGTCCATGGCGTCCTCCTGCGGCAACCGTCGGCCCCATATCGGTCGATTCCTGTGTCGTCCTCCCTCCCCGTCTCCCGCTAGCGCAAGCGCTCTGGTCGGTCGAGACTTCAGCGGTGGGTGAGGCACGTGGTGGCCCGCCAGTTGGCCACCCCCCAAGTCGCGGCGATCGAGCCCGACGAATCTCTCTACGGCGTGTTCGATCTGTCGACTGGCTCCGTAGAGACTGCATCCGAGTGCGACAGCAGTGATCCAGCGGCGGAAGTCCTGATGGTCAATGGACCGCGCAGCCCTCCCGGCTTCCCTCGCGCCGACGGGGGAGACGGCGGAGGCAACGCAGTGCAGGTCCACGAAGAGTATCAACCCGAGCCACTCACTTCCTTGCAAAGAGAAGATCTTCGCTGCCGAAACATGGATGCACTGCATACTCCAATCATTGGAGAAACCCCCGAGGCTCATGCCTTGGAGGACGCGCATTTGGCCAACTTGGCTGAGCGCACTCGACTGGAGAACCTCCAGCGATCACTCGACGAGCGCACGCGGCAACGAGTTCCAAACTCCAGTCGACGTCAACTCTTTCCACCACCGACTCAGGTATATCGAACTCCGATTCAGAATTTAGCGGCTGCAGACCGAATAGCAGAGTCGATCAGACCTCCCAGTCAGAGGCCAGCAGAGGCTTGATGCAATTAGAGATTTGCTCCGGGCAGCAGGAGATCAGAATTCAGCTGTATCGCAGTTGCGAAACCGGATACACAGCAGATCTGTCGTTGCGAATACAGTCCAGTCGGCCCATAGCCCGAGATCGCCCCCGAGACGTGAGGGACGTGGAGGTCGGCGTGATCAGTATGATGACAGATTCGATCGCAATGATCGGCGTCGAGTTCCCACTCCCCCCAAGGGGTGGGTCGTACGCTCCTCGACCGCAAGATGACAGACGTCAGCATAGTGTTGGGCGAAGGGTTCCAGTCGACCCCAGAGAACCAGGCTTTGACGCGAGATCCATTATCGTGCAAGGTTTGGTCGACCGGAGCAGAGCCCACCAAGAAGGCCATGACAGAGATGTGCCCACCATCAGCAGAATTCATGTCTCAGGACTAGAGTGTTTTAGCGGGGCCATCAGGGCCGCGGTGATTCCTCCCAACTTCAGGCTGGCGACTGGAGTTAGTAAGTTCACTGGTGAGTCCAAGCCCGATACTTGGCTTGAGGACTACCGAGTGGCTGTTCAGATTGGCGGCGGCAACGATGAGGTGGCCATGAAACACTTACCTCTCATGTTGGAGGGCTCGGCCAGGGCATGGTTGAATCAGTTGGCACCTAGCAGCATTTACACTTGGGAAGATCTTGCCCGAGTGTTTGTCAGGACATTTGAAGGAACTTGCAAGCGACCAGCAGGGTTGACAGAGCTGGAGGTTTGCGTGCAAAAGTCGAATGAGACCCTGAGGGATTACATCCAGAGGTGGATCACATTGCATCACACGGTGGAGAATGTATCTGATCACCAAGCAGTCTGTGCCTTCAAGGAAGGCGTCAAGAATAGGGAGTTAAGTTTGAAGTTCGGTCGGACTGGAGACATGACTCCGAGTCGAATGATGGAGATTGCCACCAAATATGCCAATGGTCAAGAAGAGGATCGGCTCTGGAGTGGCAAGTACAAGCCGACTGCTCATGAAACCGGAGGAGGGAACTCCAGTCGGAAGCAGAAGCGGAAAGCCGAGCCAGCTGCTCCTGGAGAAGCCTTGGCCGTGACTCAGGGCAAGTTTAAAGGGAAGCCCAAAGGATCTTGGAACCCCAAGAAGGTGAAGGACAAGGAAGGAAACGACGTGATGGATTTGCCATGCCACATCCACACGAAGAAAGACGAGGAGGGTAACTTCATTTACCCGAAACATACCACTCGCCAGTGCCGACTCTTAATCCAGCAGTTTCAGGGGAAACAACCCAAGGATAAGGAAAAGGAGTCGGACAAGGTTGAGGACAAAGAGGACAGTGATGGAGGATACCCCCATGTCAATTCCACCCTGATGATTTTTGCTGATGTTGAGAGCAAAAGTCGATTGAAAGTTATCAACCGTGAGGTGAATATGGTTGCTCCGGCGACACCCAGTTATCTGAAATGGTCTCAGACCGCCATCACGTTCGACCAGTCTGATCATCCGACACACATAGCCACCCCTGGGAGGCAAGCTTTGGTGGTCGACCCAGTCGTCGAAGGCACTCGACTGACTAAGGTTCTGATGGATGGTGGCAGCGGCCTGAATATATTGTATGCGGAGACGTTGAAGGGAATAGGCATTCCGATGTCCAGACTCAATTCCAGCAACATGAGTTACCATGGAGTCATTCCTGGGAAGAAGGCTGAGTCACTCGGCCAAATTGCTCTTGATGTGTTTTTCGGCGATTCAAAGCATTTCTGCAAAGAAAAGTTAACATTTGAAGTTGTGGATTTCCAGAGTGCTTATCACGCTATTTTAGGCAGGCCAGCTTATGCACGATTCATGGCTCGACCATGTTACGTGTACCTCAAATTGAAGATGCCTGGTCCCAATGGTGTGATCACCATCACTGGCAATTGGAAAAAGGCAGAAGAGTGCTTTGAAGGGCTCAAAGATTGCCGATGCTCAGATAACAGTGGTGGAACTGCAAGAATACCAGAAAAATGCAGATCCGAGTGATTTATTGCGGGCCAAGAAGCCCGCCACAGAGTCAGCATTCCAGGCGTCTGGTGAGACGAAGCCTGTTCACATTCACCCGACCGACCCCAGTGCTGCTCCGACTCATATCTCCACAACACTCGACTCTAAATAGGAAGAAGCGCTCATCCAGTTCCTCCGTGAGAACTGGGACATCTTCGCATGGAAGCCTGCTGACATGCCGGGTGTTCCCAGGGGCTGGCTGAGCATCGTCTACGAGTCGAGTCAAAAGTGAAACCTGTCAAAGAACATCTTCGACGGTCCGCCGTCCAGAAGAGAAAGGCCATTGGCGAGGAGGTGGCTCGGCTCCTGGCAGCAGAGTTTATCCGAGAAATTTACCACTCCGAGTGGCTCGCCAATGTTGTCATGGTCCCCAAGAAGGACAAGTCACTTCGCATGTGCATTGATTTCAAACATATCAATCGGGCCTGCCCGAAAGATCATTTTCCTCTCCCCCGCATCGACCAAATAGTCGACTCGACTGCGGGATGTGAGCGCCTGTCTTTTTTAGACGCTTATTCCGGTTACCATCAGATCCGTCTGTATGGACCCGACGAGATCAAAACAGCTTTCATCACTCCATTCGGGTGCTTCTGCTATGTCACCATGCCATTCGGCCTCAAGAATGCCGGAGCCACGTTCATGAGGATGATTCAGAAGTGTTTACTCACTCAAATCAGTCGGAACGTGGAAGCATACATGGATGATATTGTGGTCAAATCACGGAAGGGTTCCGACCTGTTGACTGACCTCGCTGAAACATTTGCCAATCTCAGGAGGTATGATATCAAGCTTAATCCATCAAAGTGCACATTCGGAGTTCCTGGCGGAAAGTTACTCGGTTTTCTCGTTTCCGAACGAGGAATCGACGCCAACCCAGAAAAAGTTGGCACTATACTCCGAATGAAACGCCCCGTGCGTGTGCACGATGTCCAGAAGCTTACTGGATGCTTGGCCGCGTTAAGTCGATTCATCTCTCGCCTCGGTGAAAAGGCATTGCCTCTTTACCGACTGATGAAGAAGTCAGACAAGTTCGAGTGGACTCCAGAAGCTGATGCAGCGTTTGCAGAGCTAAAAGCTCTGCTCTCCACCCAGCCGGTGCTTGCTGCTCCAATCAGCAAAGAGCCTTTGTTGCTTTACATTGCAGCCACAGGACAAGTCGTCAGTACAGTACTTACGGTCGAGCGGGAAGAAGAAGGGAAAGCCTTCAAAGTTCAGCGCCCAGTATATTATCTTTCCGAAGTGTTGACCCCATCGAAGCAAAGATACCCTCATTATCAGAAGCTTGTATATGGGATTTACATGACCACGAAGAAGGTTGCTCATTATTTCTCTGATCATTCCATTACAGTCGTCAGCGACGCCCCATTGTCAGAGATTCTGCACAACAGAGATGCAACTGGTCGAGTGGCAAAATGGGCGATTGAACTCCTTCCCCTTGATATCAAGTTTGAGGCAAAGAAAGCCATTAAGTCCCAAGCAGTAGCAGATTTCATCGCCGAGTGGATTGAACAGCAACTACCGACTCAAGTTCACTCGGAGCACTGGACCATGTTCTTTGACGGTTCTAAGATGTTGAATGGTTCCGGTGCTGGGGTAGTATTGGTTTCCCCCCGAGGAGATAAGCTCAGATATGTGCTCCAGATCCACTTTGATTCCTCCAACAATGAAGCAGAATACGAAGCACTTTTGTATGGGTTGCGCATGGCCATTTCACTCGGCGTCCGTCGCCTTATGGTTTATGGCGACTCAGATTTGGTGGTCAATCAGGTGATGAAGGAGTGGGACGTCAGAAGCCCAGCCATGACTGGTTACTGCAATGCAGTAAGAAAGCTTGAGAAGAAATTTGAAGGGTTAGAGCTCCATCATATACCCCGACTGAAGAATCAAGCGGCTGATGATTTGGCAAAGATAGGTTCCAAGAGAGAAGCCATTCCCAGTAATGTGTTTTTGGAACATATCCATACTCCATCAGTTCAGGAAGATCCTTTTACCGAAGAAGCTCCGCAGCCAAAAAGTGTCACAGATCCGACTGAAGTTGAAGTTCCAGCGGTGGTCGACCTGATCATGGAAGCGTTGGTCATCACTCCCGACTGGACAGAGCCGTACATCGCGTATATCTTAAGGAAAGAGCTCCCAGAGAATGAAGAAGAGGCTCGACAGATCGTCCGTCGATCCAAAGCCTTTACCGTGATAAAGGGACAATTGTACAGAGAAAGCGCGACTGGAGTCGGTCAGAAATGTATAACGCCAGAAGAAGGTCGGATAATCCTTGACAATATCCACTCAGGGACCTGTGGCCATCATGCGTCCTCTCGGACCATTGTGGCTAAAGCATACCGAGCGGGATTTTACTGGCCAAGAGCAAATGAAATGGCAAAGGAGATAGTCGACAAGTGTGAAGGATGTCAATTTTACTCCAATATGTCACACAAGCCCGGCTCAGCCTTGAAGACCATTCCACTCATTTGGCCTTTTGCTGTATGGGGATTGGATATGGTTGGACCACTGAGAACAGGCAGAAGCGGCTTCACCCATGTGTTGGTGGCAGTCGACAAGTTCACTAAGTGAATTGAAGCTAAACCCATCAAGAATCTTGATGCCGGCACTGCTGTAAGCTTCATCAGGGAGTTGATATTCAGATATGGAGTTCCACATAGCATCATCACTGATAATGGGTCAAACTTCAATTCCGAGGAATTCAGAGCCTTTTGCACATCTCAAGGCACACGAGTCGACTATGCTTCAGTCACTCACCCCCAGTCGAATGGACAGGCAGAATGAGCAAATGGTTTAATTCTCAAAGGGCTGAAACCCTGACTGATGCGCGATCTAAAGCACGCGGCTGGTGCATGGGTCAACGAAATTCCGTCAGTACTTTGGGGATTAAGGACCACACCTAATCGGTCGACTGGGAGAACTCCGTTCTTCTTAGTCTACGAAGCTGAAGCAGTCTTGCCGAGTGACCTGCTTCACAACGCACCCCAAGTCAAACTCTACACTGAAGATGAAGCAGAGCAAGCCCGACAGGACGCAGTCGACCTTCTATAAGAAGAAAGAGAGATGGCCATGATCCGATCGACCATTTATCAGCAGGACTTACGTCGCTTCCATGCCAAAAACATGAAGAGTCAAGCCTTCCAAGAAGGAGATTTGGTTCTCCGAGTGGATCAGCAGAAGCCACACAAGCTTGCTCCTACTTGGGAAGGTCCCTTCATCGTCACCAAAGTTCTCCACAACAGGGCGTACCACCTTTACAATGTCGGTCACCAGATTGACGAGCCCCGAGCTTGGAACGCGGAGCTGCTCCGCCCCTTTTATACTTAAGTATTCACTCGGATGAGATGTAATAAAAGTACTTCTATAGTTTATTTATCAAAGACAAGAGTATTATAATTTTCCCAGTGATTGTTGTTACTTTTGTTTACATGAGCAGTCCCCCAGTGGGTGGCTTAGCTGCGAATCCATTTCGCCTAAGTTTGTAAAAAAAATCCTTGCCGAGTGGTGAGCCAGTCTCCCACTCGGGGGCTTAGCTGCGAATCTATTTCGCCTAAGTACTTTCAAATCCTCCTGAGTGGTGAGCCAGCCTCCCACTAGGGGGCTTAGCTGCAGTCCAAGTACTCGCCTAAGCTTAACAAAATCCTGCCGAGTGGTGAGCCAGCCTCCCACTCGGAGGCTTAGCTGCAGTCCAAGTACTCGCCTAAGTTTAACAAAATCCTACCGAGTGGTGAGCCAGCCTCCCACTTGGGGGCTTAGCTGCAGCCCAGTGCTCGCCTAAGTACAAATACAATGTGCGCTCCGCAAGGAGGACGAGGTGCAGGTCGACTGCTACCTTCTCCTTCCGAGCTACGCCACAAATACAATGTGCGCTCCGCAAGGAGGACGAGGTGCAGGTCGACTGCTACCTTCTCCTTTCGAGCTACGCCACAAATACAATGTGCACTCTGCAAGGAGGACGAGGCGCAGGTCGACTACTACCTTCTCCTTCCGAGCTACGCCACAAATACAATGTGCGCTCCGCAAGGAGGACGAGGCGCATGTCGACTGCTACCTTCTGCTTCCGAGCTACGCCACAAATACAATATGCACCCCGCAAGGAGGACGAGGTGCAGGTCGACTATTACCTTCTCCTTCGGAGGTACGTCACAAAAAATCCTACCGAGTGAAGAGCAAACCTCCCACTCGGGGGCTTAGCTGCAGCCCAGTGCTCGCCTAAGTTTTTGAAAATCCTACCGACTGGAGAGCAAACCCCCCATTTGGGGGCTTAGCTGCAGCCCAGTGCTCGCCTAAGTTTTTGAAAATCCTACCGAGTGGAGAGCAAACCTCCCACTCGGGGGCTTAGCTGCAGCCCAGTTCTCGCCTAAGTTTTTGAAAATCCTATCGAGTGGAGAGCAAACCTCCCATTCGGGGGCTTAGCTGCAGCCCAGTGCTCGCCTAAGTTTTTGAAAATCCTACCGAGTGGAGAGCAAACCTCCCACTTGGGGGCTTAGCTGCAGCCCAGTGCTCGCCTAAGTTTTTGAAAATCCTACCGAGTGGAGAGCAAACCTCCCACTCGGGGGCTTAGCTGCAGCCCAGTGCTAGCCTAAGTTTTTGAAAATCCTACCGAGTGGAGAGCAAACCTCCCAGTCGGGGGCTTAGCTGCAGCCCAGTGCTAGCCTAAGTATGAGATTCATTCCGCTCTGCAAGGATGACGAGGTGCAAGTCGACTGCTACCTTCCCCTTCAGAGCTCCACCACAAATACAATGTGCACTCATCCCGATCCACAAGGACGCAAGTTGACTGCAATCTATGCTTCATTCCTACCTGCAAGAGTGCATCACAGGCACTAGCATATATTCCGAGCGAAGAACAATGTTTGTTCAAAGACAAATGCAAACATATTCAACGGCAAACCCAAGTTCAGATAGCATCCTATGGATCCAGAAGTGCTCAGGCACCAAGCCTGTTAAAGTTTACCGGTTACAAAAACCACTCGGCATTCCGAGGCAAATTCAAGGCATCAAGCATAGAAGTTTTTTACTCCTCCTGTGGAGGACCGGAAGGCGCGACAAACTCGTCCAGGTCGATTCCATCTGCAATCCGAGTGGCAGCAGCAATGAAGGTCTCCATGAAAGATCGGAAGTCATGCTTCTTGGTATTGGCCACCTTGAGAGACGCCAGCTTGTCCTCTCGCGCGTCCTTGCAGTGAACACGGACCAGAGACAGAACAACATCAGCACCACACCTGGCAGAAGACTTCTTACATTCTTGCAGTCGACTTGGAACTTCATTCAGTTGAGTCATCAGAGACTCGAGGTCATTCTGAAGTGTTTCCCCCGGCCAGAGTGTTGTGTCGATGCGCGAGTTGCAACCTTCAGTCTAGCAAGATAGTCGACCACATCAGCAACACGAGACTCTAGTCGGAGCATGTTCATGGCGGCTTCATCCTTCACAGGAGAGTTGATGGGATCCAGGCTTGTCTCCACTCGACCAGTCTCTTCCTCAAAGTTTTGGCAGAATTCTGTAAACACAACCCAAAGATAAGCCAGCAGTTTTGTGGTAAGTCCATAATTACAAGCCAGTCGGATATAAGGGATTACCTTCAAGCATGAGGAATAACTTCTTGGCGAGCCCTCCCAGATAAACCTCTAGATCATTCTTCTTTCCCGCCAGTTCGCTAGCCTTGTCGCTCAGGGCTATCTTGTCATTCTTTAGTCGATTGACCTCCTTGTTGGCCGTGTCGAGAGCAGCTTTCAGATTGGTATTCTCCTCTTCAAGTTTGCTGATTGAAGCCAGCTTTTCTTCTGCGAGCTTCGTCTTGTCCGAAGCCGCTTTCTGCGCCTCGGCGATGTCAAGGTCCTTCTTCTTCAGAGCATCCTTCAGTTTATCTGCAAAATGACAGTGAGATCAGACTCAAGAATGGACAAGAAATAAGGGCAGTCGTCAAGGTTCTCACCAAACATACCTTTTTCCTCCTCCTTCGCCTTCGTGAAGTTCTCCTGGACAAGCTTCAGATCAATTTCGAGCTGGATATGCTTGTTCTCCAACTCAGTATAACGATCCACAAGCTCGCAAGATTTCTGCGAAAGATCAATTGCCAGACATCAAAGATAGGTCACTTCCGAATGACTAAGAGAAAAATCGTAGCACTTCTAAGACTATAGCTGAATCAAAATATTCAACTGTAGCCTCGGGGACTACACCCAGTGGGTGTACTCAGCGTGCCCCCACTGGTTCTATCGGCTCAGGTCGATCAGTCGACCAAAAGAGACAAAAAGGCTAACTACCAGCAGTTAGCCATAGTTTCAGACCATAGTCGAGTGCCAGCAGTCGACCATGGTCTCGGGGACTACACCCAGTGGGTGCACTCAGCGTGCCCCCACTGGTTCCATGATTCCATTTGACCAGATCAAGTGGAGAAAATAAAGAGGAAAAGTTCAATGTATAAATACTATAGTCGACTGCCAGCAGTCCACCATAGTCTCGGGGACTACAACCAGTGGGTGCACTCAGTGTGCCCCCACCAATCCAGATATTCAATCGACACACCCAGTGGGTGTACAGATACTAAGATCTTCAGAAAGAAAAAATTTCAGGTACCATATCCTAACAGAACAAGCGGTGATCAACTAACCTGGACATTGCTCTCAAGGGCTGAACTTGCATCATAAGCCGCTTGGCTGGCGTCTCGGATCGCCTTCACCTGCTCCATCATGACCCCCGCCTGGCGTATAGCTTCTTTAGCAGTGCCTGCTTGGTCCTTTGGGACATGGTGGGTGGAGAAAAGGGAAGGTGGATCAGCACTCGATGACGAAGGGCGAGCACTCGTCAGTGGCACAGCAAAGGACACAGTAGTCCGAGTGACGTTGCCCCCTTCCGGAACCAGTGTCTCAGGTGCTGATACAACCTGAGAAGTCTTGCCAGCAGACGTCTTCCTGTTCCTCCTCTGCCTCAATGGCTCCTCATCGTCATCATCAGGGAGATCAATGATGATATTAGGTGGAGCTACAGAAAAGATTCAAAGTTAAAAATGAAGATCCTATCGACCAAAAGCGAAACTACAGAGATCATACCAGGGTTGGAAGTGATAGCATCCTCCATTTCTTGATCTTCATGTCTGGTTGAGGTCTCAGAAATAGCAGCACTGCGATTTCAGAAATTAGTCGGTCAGCGAACGAGTCGACCAAGAGTGTATCCATGTTAAACAAGAAAACACTAGTTATGCCATTACTCGGAAATAGTGGGAATCACCATCCTCATCTTTGGCAGGGCCTTCGTCGGTTTTGATGATGCCGCTCGGGGTTGCTTTGGCGCTTTCTCAGTCGGCGCCGGAGAGGTCATCCGAGAACGTTTGGTCGACTTCCCAACAGGCACGACCGCCTTGCCGCGCTCGACTGCAGGGTCATGGACGAGCTTGGATCGTCTTTCAGTACAAGGAGGCTCGACTTCCTCCTCCTCTTCCTCCTCCTCTTCCTCATCAGAGCCGGCATCTTCTTCACCCTCCTTGCCATCGGATTCCCACTCCTCCTGACTTTCACCCCCGCTCCCTTCCTCCTCTTCGGTTTGTTCTTGCGCCCCGTTGGGCATCGAATACATCTCGGTAGTGACCTGGAAGACAACAAACAAGACAAAAGTCAGTCGACCGAATTGTAGCAAAATGGAATGAAGGAAACAGGATTACGGTCGGAGGCAAGTGATTAGACCTTGTCTGGTTCATACGACTGGCCAAGTGGCGGGATCCTCCTGGCTCCACAGGGATTATCTTTGTTCCCTGTGATGGCAGTCATCCACCTTTCCAGTGTGGCATCATCGACCTCCTCCATGTGGACCCGAGTGGTGTCTTCGGTACCAGAGTACATCCACATCGGGTGGCCTCGATATTGAAGTGGCTGAATGCACCGTCGAAGGAAAACCTCCAGAAGATCTATGCGAGTCACCCCATCACGGATGAGCTGGACTACACGCTCTACCAACACCTTAACCTGAGCCTTCTCCTCCGGGACCACCTTCAGAGAGGACGGCTTGTTCACTCGGTCCATGGAGAAAGGAGGGAGTCCAGTCGACTGCCCTGGCGTCGGCTGGTCTTGGCAGTAGAACCAAGTCAACTGCCATCCTCGGACTGACTCGGGAAGGATCATGGCTGGAAAAGCACTTTTACTCCTCATTTGAACCCCAAGACCCCCACACATCTGGATTACCTGGGTTTTCTCGTCACTCGGACTAGCCTTTTTCACCGTCTGAGAGCGACAGGTGAAAATGTGTTTGAAAAGGCCCCAATGCGGCCGACAACCCAAGAAGTTCTCTCACAAGGACACGAAAGCAGCGAGATAGACGATAGAGTTGGGTGTGAAGTGGTGGAGTTGTGCCCCAAAGAATTTCAGAAATCCCCGAAAGAAAGGATTCGGCGGTAGAGAAAACCCGCGGTCGACGTGGGTAGCCAAGAGGACACACTCACCCTCCTGAGGCTGCGGCTGCCACTCCTTCCCCGGAAGCCTCGCTGATCCATGAGGGATTAGTCCTTCATTGGCCAGGTCGTCGAGGTCCTTCTGGCGGATGGTCGAGCGGATCCAGTCTCCCTGGATCCAGCCTTGCGGCAGACCGGCCCGCGATGAGGATCCACCCCGACTAGTCGCCCTCCCCTTCGCCTTCGCCGTCGCCTTCTTCGCCCACTCCAAAGCCGCCGTCTTCTCCTTCACCATCGTCGCCGGCGAAACAGACACAGAGCAACAGCACTAGGACGATGGAGAATGCAACAGGTGGATCTGAGGAAGAGGGAGGAGAAAATGAGGGCGCACTGTTCAAAAAAAACCCCCGTCCGGCGCCTTATATGAAGTCTCTTCTGAGCGGCTGACTGGTAGGCCCGGACGATCCTGTCAAATCCTGCAACAGTCGCGTGCGCAATACGTAGCGAAAAAGGTGGCACGAAGATCAAGGCGTCCCTGCCTTATCCCGTCGGAGTACCATGGCCTCCTCCGCCTCGCGCGCTTCCCAAAATTCGGATCCCGCTAAATCCGCAAACAGCAGAGCAACTTGTCAGACCACAGATTTCCTCTGATCCGTCGCTCGCAAATCTCCAAGTTCATAAAGATCACTCGGCAGATACAAAGAATGGATCAAGGCGACTGAAAAAGAAGTTGATGTCATCACTAAAAGTCATTGATCCAGAACAAGACACACTCATAGCACGAAAAATAGGTCGGAAGAATTCTCAACTCCTTCCTCACTCAAACCTCGATCCATTCGGGGGCTATTGATGAAGCCATGTACCTAGGGTAGGGTCATGGACCTGTCCAAGGTACCCTCCCCAAGGACATCTTTAGAAGAAACTGCCTTTCAGTCGACCTGGAAGGATTCCACTCGACGGACTCGAAGACACTCGACCATGAAGCCATTCACTCGACCACTAGGAGATCTAGAGTCGCTCCGCACCCAAGCGGTCTGTTATTAAGTAGTCTTTACAGTCATGATAGCACTTTATGTAGGGCGTTACCAGTAACGCCCGGCCTTAATGTACTTTAAACCCTACATAACTGAGGGCCGGAGGGGTCTAGCAGACTCTATATAAGCCACCCCCCTCCTTGTAAAGGGTTCGCTCCTCTGTAACTCATACTCATATAATCCAATCAACCGCCTCCGGGCTCCGAGACGTAGGGCTGTTACTTCCTCCGAGAAGGGCCCGAACTCGTAAATCCCTCGCGCATACAACTACTCCATAGCTAGGATCTTGCCTCTCCATACCTACCCCCCCCCCCTATTCTACTGTCAGGTTTAGAACCACGACAGACGCGGCCTCAATCCCCCAATGCCGCGGTTCATGGCCATAGAGTGCTGCAAAAGGAGATGTGTCGAGGGAAGAATGATAGCTCGAGTTATACCAGAATTCTGCAAGGGCCAAGTACTGGTGCCACTTGTGTGGGCAAGCGTGGATGAAGCAGCGAAGGTAGATTTCCAGGCACTGGTTGATGCGCTCGGTCTACCCGTCTGTTTGTGGATGGTATGGTGTTCTCATGTTCCGCTCAGTCCCGATTGTCTTGAACAGCTCGCGCAAAAAGGTGCCTGTGAATACCGGATCTCTGTCGGAAACAATGGCGGCAGGCAGCCCGTGAAGCTTGTAGACATACTCCAGGTATGAGTGAGCTACTTTGGCAGCGGTGAAGGGGTGGCTCAGAGGTAGAAAATGCGCGTAGCGTGTGAACTTGTCGACCAACAAGGATGCAGTTGAATTTGCCAGATGTGGGCAGCCCGTCGATGAAGTCCATGGTGACTACCTTCCAGGCGCCATCTGGGACCGGTAGGGGCTCGAGGAGTCCAAGGTAGCAGACGTGCTCCAGCTTCACTTATTGGCACAGAGCGCGACTGAACATACTGGCGCGTCTGCTCCTTCATTTTAGGCCAAGCGAACAGGTGACGTAGATGCTTGTATGTTGCCGGTGCGCCGGAGTGACCACCAACTGTGCTGTCATGGAAGGCACGGAGAACAAGCTACTGCATAGATGGGGAGCCACCCAGCCAAAGTCTATTGCGGAAATAGATCAAACCATCACGCATGGTGAAGCACTGCTTGGGGTCTGGCCGGCGCTCGAGGTCTTGTATGATCTTCTGAGCTTGAGGATTGGATGAGTAACTGGCTTGGATGCCAGCTAGCCAGACGGGAGTGGAAACTGAAATAGCTGCAAGCGATGTATCTGGAGTGCGTCAAGAGAGTGCGTCGGCAGCGGTGTTGGAAGCTCCTGTTCTGTAATAGATCTTGTATCTCATGCCCAGCAACTTGGTGAATGCTTTTTGTTTCCAGGGTGTCGACAGGTGCTGGTCATCGAGGTGGGTCAGGCTACGCTGATCAGTACGGATGATGAACTCGTCCGTGTGCAAGTAAGGGCGCCACTGATCGACAGCCATGAGAATCACCATGCACTCCTTCTCGTATGTGGACATACCTCTGTTCTTGGGGCCAAGTGCTTTGCTTAAGTAAGCAATCAGGTGGCCTTCCTGTTGGAGTACAGCCCCTACCCCGTAGGCACATGCGTCAGTGTCGATCACGAACTGCTTGCTGAAGTCTGGCAGTTGCAGAACAGGCACCGATATCAGTTTTTCCTTGAGGGTGTCGAAGGCTTGCTGTGTGTCACTTGTCCAGACGAAGAGCTGGTTTTTCTTCAGTAAGGTGAAGAGAGGACGAGCAATGATGCCGAAGTGCTTTATGAACTTGCGGTAATAACCCGCTAGTCCGAGGAAGCTGCGGACCTCTTTGGCACACTCGTGGACCAGCCAGTTCTGAATTGTTTGGATTTTGGTTGGGTCAGTAGAAACACCTTGCTCGTTGATGGCGTGCCTGAGGTAGGATATCTGGCGCTGGGCGAAAGAGCACTTCAATTGCTTCACTTGCCAGTGATCTTTGCGTAGTAGTTGCAGCACAAGGGTGAGATGCTGGAGATGGTCAGAGAAGGTCTTGCTGAAGACGAGGATGTCGTCGAAGAATGAAATGACACAGACACGGTTCGCCGGCTTGAGTGTTGTGGTCAGGGCACCATTGAAAGTTGTAGGGCCACTAGCGACTCCAAAAGGCATGACACGGAATTCCTAGTGGCCTGAATGAGTCTGGAATGTCGTCTTGTACTCCTCCCCTTTAGCCATTCTGATCTAATGAAATCCCTCCCGAAGATCGAGCTTCGAAAACCATTTGGCACCGGCGAGCTCATCAAGTAGTTCATCAATAATTGGTATAGGGAACTTGCCCACTACAGTAATGGAGTTGAGACGACGATAGTCGGCACACAAACTCCAAGTCACGTCTTTCTTCTTGACCAACAGAGCTGGGGATGACAATGGACTCGAACTTTTCTGAATTATCCCTGCATCGAGGAGTTCCTGAACCTGCCGCTCGATTTCTGTCTTCAGTTCTGGCTTGTACTGATAAGGCCTGGATGTGACAGGTTGCGCGCCTACCATCAGGGGTATGCGGTGGTCGCATTCACGACGCGGTGGGAGGCCACACGGGTCCTCGAACACATCAGTGTACTGCTCCAGCAGGTGAAGAATTTCCACGGGTATCTGTGCGTCTTGCTCAGTGTCACCATCGAGGGAATTGAGGTGTATAATGTGGGCAACTGATCCCTGCTTACAAGCCTTGAGCAACACTGGAGCTGAGATAACTGAGCATTGTGTTTGATCCGAGGAGATTGCAGACAAATGGAGGCATCCTACTGGGGTGGTGACATTTAACTGTTGCGCAACCCAGTCGATGCTCATGGGGCTATGTTGGCGCAGCCAATCCATCCCAGGATGGCATCGTAAGAGCCCAGCTTCAGGATTTTCAAATCCGTAGTGAACTCGTGCCCTTGCGTTATCCATGAACAGGCTGGAATGAAGTGGTTGCAGGGTATGGTGGCGCCCTCAGCGACGCGCACCTTGCATGGGCGCGGCAATGGCATTACTCCAAGCTTGGTGGCCAGAGAACTGTCAACGAAGGATGTAGAGCTGCCAGAGTCGATGAGCAGCAGGATCTCGTGCCCTTGGAGCCATGCCTGTAATTGAAGAACCCCGGGGTCTGACGATCCATCCTTTGCCTGACGCGAGAGTGTGCACAGGTTCTCTTCTTCAGATGTTGGCGGCGGTGGAGGTGACTCGATGGCAAGGTCATTTTGAGCGAACATGGAAAGGAGCTCGTCGACGATGTGCATTTGCACAGTGGGCGGGCACACGTGATCCTTGCCCCACCGTTCGCCGCACTTGAAACAAAGGCCCTTCGCACGGCAAAACTGTCGGAGCGCTGCGACCTTGCTGTTCTCGGCGTTGGCGCGCGCGGCATCCGTGCCGCGTCGATCCTCGGAGACCACTGTTGGTGTAGCAGGTCGACCGAAGAATGAGAGCATGGTCGCACGCTGGTGGCTGCTCTGGCCGCGGTTGGTGAAGGTGCGGTCGATTGGGAGTTTGCCGTCGGCCACTTCCTCCTGAAGTAGGGCAAGCGAACATGCTATATTCAGGTCCGATGGGCGTTGCACGAGCACCACCGCTCGAATGTCTGGTCGCAGACCCTCGACAAAACGAGTCAAAAAGAAATATGGATGAGTTAGTTCTGAATATGATATCAGGTGGTTCATCAGGGATTCGAAATGCTCTATGTAATCAGCGACAGAGGTGGTCTGTTTGATGGCATAAAATTGGCGGATGAGCATTTGGTTCTTGTCCCGGCGGAAACGTGTACAGAGCAGAGATGTGAACGAATCCCAATCCAACCCGATGAGCTTCTTCTAGACTGATTGGAGCCAGATGCTCACCGGACCAGAAAAATTGAGGATAGCCATAGGTACACGGTAAGAGTCATGGACAGGAAACATCTGGAAGTACTGCTCGCACAACGTCTTCCAGAGTTGTGGGTTATCGCTGGAAAAAACAGGGAAGCTCATGAATGGTGGTGGTTGGCCGAGAGTGGTGAGGACTGATGATGAAAACGTATCTGTAGCGGTAGGAACAATCGGGAGCAGAACCGTACCTGTGACCGGGAGTGCCGCCGGCGACACGTGGGTCACCGACATCCCCCCCCCCCCCCGTGAGATCAGCAACGCCGTGGCCATCGGGCCCAAGAGGTGGTCCTCGCTCTTGAAGCAACGGTGAGTGAGTGCTGGGATGTGCCGTCTCGTTGGGCGCAGGCGGCACTGCGGCTTGTAGAGTCGCCACCGTGGTCTCCAACTTTGCGAATCGTGCCTCCAGATCGGGTTTCCAGCAGAGGAAATCCTTGATCTGCGAAGATTGGTTTTGAAGCTGCTTGAGGACGTGGTCGGAGTCGGCCTTGGCGTCTTGGTGCAGCTTGTCCAGGTACTCCTTGAGGGCCGGATCCATGGCGGCGAGGAAGACTTGTCGCGCCTGGACGCGGTGGCGAGTCTCCAGGGTTGGAACGGCGGAGAGGAGTGGTGGAGTGGTCTCTGATACCAGGATGGTATGATATCAATTGATCTATTACCAATCTCAGATACAATCTCGAATTAGGGATACAATCAGCCTAGCTGTTCTTGCAGGGAAAAAAGGGGAATGAGAAAGAGAGCCGCCGATCTGATCCCACTGGATGCCTCGCTCATCTTGCTGGTGAGTGTAAGTAGTTGGCGCAACCGGGCCAACCCTAGCGAGTCCATTCCGGCCCAGTGAACCTCCTGTTGGGCTGCATGATGCGGGCCGGCTTGCTGGAGACGCGCCTGGGTGTGTAGCCATGCGTGCCGCCCGGGTTGATCGCCGTGGCAGGCTGTTGACCTGGCGCTACCATGGTGTCCTGCTCTTGTGTAGTTGGGGCACTGACACCAATGTACTGAAATTTTTGGTCTACATGTTTCTACTACTTCTAGCTATAATTCCATTTCTTGTCCTTGAACAAGCTACAGAAAGTGCAATAGAACAGGTTGCAGCAAGTAGCTTATGGACTGAAATTTGTGGCATTCATTTCTCGTATTTCGCTAGGTTGATCCTGGCCATGAAACTAAACGTGACATGTTGTTAATGTAATTGCCAAACTGCACTCCAAGAATAAGTAAAAGATTACATTAGACCTGACTTACAGGTTGGTTGCATTCTCCATTTTCAGCACCTGCACCTGCGTCCATCTCCTCCTCAAGGACCACCAAAAGGGCCTCCAGCCGCTGCCGCCGTCACGCCACTGGTGATGTTGTTCCGCGCCGCCCTTGCCACTAGAACACCTCTGCAGCATGTCGCGGGGTGAGCTGGAGCTGCGCCAGCGCGCAGGGGGAGGGGGAAGCTGCGGTTGCTCACGCAGGCATCAGTGAGGCAAGGGCGAGCTGCGCCGCCTCATGCAGACATCGACGAGCACTTGCGGTGAGCTGCGAGGGCTCGCGGAGGCATCAGTGAGGTGGTGGTGTGTTGCGCTGGTGCGCACAGGCGTTGGCGAGCAAGCTAGGGCGGCGAGCTGCGGTGGCTCACATAGGCATCAGGTGGAGACCAGGACGAGAGCCTCAAAGCAATCCGACCCAATCAGTCCACACACGCATCAGGTAGAGTTAATTGCACAGAAGTACCACAACTAGGGCATCACATGCAGATTGGTACGCATCACATGCAGATTGGCACCACGATTGCTAATTTTTACGTGTCAGTACCAGCATTGCAACAGACTTTTGCAAAAAGGTCTAAACCATGTATAAACACGTATTGACGGTGTATCTGACTGGCAAGGGCCACCTGTCAGGCGCCGATGTGGCATTTTTTTTACAGAAAACCCCCTATTTTGCACTAATCACATAAACGCCCAATTATTTGGCGGGGAAAAGGCTCCGGTGAGAAGTTTTTTTGTTCACAATATTGCAACACCGAACCGGACTTTTTTGAACTTTTTGTTACGTTGGACAAAGAAATTAAATAAACAAAAAAGAAGCGCTGACAGGATTCGAACCTGCAACGCACGATGCAGACGCTGGACGCACTAGCCACCACGAGACATTAACTGCTGTGTTATTAAACAAGCTACAGAAAGTGCAACAGAACAGGTTGCAGCAAGTAGCTTATGGACTGAAATTTGCGGCATTCATTTCTCGTATTTCGCTAGGTTGATCCTGGCCATGACACTAAACGTGACATGTTGTTAATGTAATTGCCAAACTGCCCTCCAAGAATAAGTAAAAGATTACATCAGACCTGACTTACAGGTTGGTTGCATTCTCCATTTTCAGCACCTGCACCTGCGTCCATCTCCTCCTCAAGGACCACCAAAAGGGCCTCTAGCCGCTGCCACCGTCACGCCACTGGTGATGCTGTTCCGCGCCGCCCTTGCCACTAGAACACCTCTGCAGCATGTCGCGGGGTGAGCTGGAGCTGCGCCAGCGCGCAGGGGGAGGGGGAAGCTGCGGTAGCTCACGCAGGAATCAGTGAGGCGAGGGCGAGCTGCGCCGCCTCGTGCAGATGTCGACGAGCACCGGCGGCGAGCTGCGAGGGCTCGCGGAGGCATCAGTGAGGCGGTGGTGTGTTGCGCTGGTGCGCGCAGGCGTTGGCGAGCAAGCTAGGGCGGCGAGCTGCGGTGGCTCAAGTAGGCATCAGGTGGAGACCAGGATGAGAGCCTTAGAGCAATCCGACCCAAATAGTCCACACGCGCATCAGGTAGAGTTAATTGCACATAAGTACCACAACTGGGGCATCACATACAGATTGGCACCACGATTGCTAATTTTTACGTGTCAGTACCAGCATTGCAACAGACTTTTGCAAAAAGGTCTAAACCATGTATAAACACGCATTGACAGTGTATCTGACTGGCGGCGGCCACCTGTCAGGCGCCGACGTGGCAGTTTTTTTACAGAAAACCCCCTATTTTGCATGTAATCACATAAGCGCCCAATTATTTGGCGGGGAAAAGGCTCCGGTGAGAGATTTTTTTCGTTCGCAATATTACAACACCGAACCGGACTTTTTTGAAGTTTTCGTTACGTTGGACAAAGAAATTAAATAAACGAAAAAGAAGCGCTGACAGGATTTGAACCTGTGACGCACGATGCAGACGCTGGGCGCACTAGCCACCATGAGCAGGCACTGTTGTGTTATTGCCCAGGCGTTGTCCTATTTATACATACATAAATGCGAAGGGCCGGCGGTTAGGCCTAGCTAGGCGTGCTATTTTTTTTGGTTCGCGTTTGGCTCGTTCGTTTCCCAGGTTTCTTTTAATTTCATTTCTTTTATGTTTTACTTTTGTTTCTGGTTTTCCTAAAAAAAATTGTTTCTGGTTTTGGCTTATTTTAAGTTTTCCTTCCTTTGTTTTTTATTTCTTTTTCTCCTTATTTTTTAATTCATTGGGTTGGTTTTCCTTCTGGATTTTTAACATACTTACTACGGCAACAATGTATGTTTTTAGTTCTAATGTATTGCTTCCATACAACTAATTCTACCACACAGCGAAACTATCACTTTATTCCTTCTAACACATTTTTTCAGAAATGCTAACACATTACATTCCGTATGTTTTCAGGTGACACTCAACAATGACTAAAAAAGAGTTGTCCATGTTTTCCAAAATCCATGCTTCCAAGTAATACCACTTATATGCTTAAGCACTATTTTCGTGTTTCCTATCCAATGTGCTTCTACATTGTTATACATATGCTTCTTCAGGTTATAGTGTATGCTTCAATTCGTGAATAACAACCGGTCGGAAAGTAGCAAACTATTGCTTCTTGTTAATCACGCTTCCTTGATTTTTACCATATGCTTCTAATATAGACATGTAGTGCGGCACCACAACAATGTTTTGAGGCATTAAATTTGTGCACATAAATCTTTCCCAGCAAGCATGTAGGTTTTGGCAAATCAAATTTCTATGCTTCTAGTACATGATAGCATCAAATCATTGATTTTTTTGGTATCCATGTCTCATACTTATTGATCTCTCAGTTCTCACATATATTTCTATGCCGATCAGGAGGTGCCCAGAGATCAAGGGCTGATTATGTCTACTTCAGAGAAGATGAGTCGAGTTCACACCCTGATTGTTATGATCGAGGCGTTTGGGTTGTCGGCGTATATAGCCTCAAGAACGTTATAGAGAAGAAGATCAAGGCGCTTGGGCAGGGGTACCGCAGCTTCTACCCGCTGGCATCGTGGTTCACGGCTTTCGTCACGTGATGGCTATATCACATTTTGAATTAGTGGAATTTAACAGATGGAAGTAATTTGACTTTGCCTATTGAAGCGTACTCATTTTCCAGTAGCAATTTTTTTCTCTCACTGCAAAGAAATGCCTAACTTGTATGAAACATGTACTCATAAATATAATGATTGACGGTCGTTCCAAGTGTATGATGGTCTCCCCATGGTTGGGCGGTTGACATATCTGAAATAATACCATTTTGTAGCCCAATATGTGCGAATTTTGTAAAGCATATGCTTCATGTCATCGCCATTCTCATGAGGAGGTGTTTCATAAACTTACGAATTGTTTGTTGTTCTCCTCCTTCCTTGTTCGGTTTGTGTGGTTGTAATGACCCTAGATGGATCGAACAGGAGGCGGTGAGATCGAGAGGGGAGTATGTGAGATCAGGAGGCAGGAAACGAGCAGGCGGCCAGGGGGTGGTGCGTGCCTGGGCACGGTGGATCATGGGATCCCGTGGCTAGGGTAAGGTCAGCCTCAGCAGGGGTGGTGATTGGTGGGCGGCGGTCGGTGGGGGTGGTGCTCTCCGGGAGAAATTCTTGCTCCGGTCTTCATCGGAGCCGGCGACGGCGGCGCCCGCAGGTGTCGTGATCTTTCTTGGAAGCGTCGCTGTGGAGGTGCTCCTCCCCACGGCTTTGGCTCCGGAGGGAAACCTCAGATCCGCTGGATCGGGCGATGGAGGTGTCTTCGCGTCTTTCTCCTCCTTGGGGGCATCGTCTCTGAGCCGTCTACGACCGAGAGACTAGTGGATTGCGGCATCTTGGCCGTGGATGGTGGCATCTTCGCCGCGTGGTTTGCTGAGGCGGGGCGCTGGTTTCTGGTTGGCAACGATGATGGCGTCGAGAGGAGCTCAGGTCGCGGCTTGGACTTCGGTAGTCGGTTCTTCCCGGCGTGTCCGAGGTGCTCTTCCGGTTTGCGGAGGGCACGGTCGGCGCAAGTCCTGCATATCTTCCTTGTGAGGCTCGCCGTCAAAGTCGGAGCTGTCGGTTGCTTGCATGTGTGGCCATTTGGTGGCATGTGCCGTCGGGGTTGTGTCCCATGTCGGTGGCCAGGATGGCCGGTGGTGCCCATGTCATGTGGGTTGGGTTGTATCGGTTTCAGCCCGGTTTTCCGTCAATTAACCGGGCAATTCTCTTCTTCTTAATCAATAAAAATGGCAAATATTTTGCCTCGTTTCAAAAAAAGAGGCACAAAGAGAGAGAGAGGATTTGATACTTTTCTTCTCTAATGAACAGTGCACAACACTTCTGGTGCCCACGAGAGCGAAAAGCTCCTGCCAGAACAAACTGGTGAAAATCTTGTCACAATCGAAGACAATGGAGTCCAGCATGCCGTGCAGATTGATGATGCTGCCCAGGAAAGCTTGAGTGACGTGAGGTGTTGTAAAAGGATTATGAAGAGAAATGAAATCTTTTCATTAAGTGCCCACTGTTGAATATATGATTCGTACATGTATATTGTATAGTCTGGCCCACCTTCAAATCATTGTATAGTTGAGGTTGTGGCCCACTTTGTACTCCATATATACGTGCGCTTTGCACCGATCAATACATCATGAAGCATTGTCAAAACAATTGTTTCCAACATGGTATCATACCTACGATCCTAACCCTAACCCGTGCCGCCGCCGCCGCGATCCCATCGCCGCCGCCGCCGCCACCCGCCGCCGCCGCCATCTCATGCCGCCGCCGCCGCCGCGACACTTCGTCGCCGCCCCGGTGTGCCGCCGTCGCCGCTACCCGCGGTTCTGCCTGCCCCCGCCGTGCCGCCACCAGCTGCACTGTCCTCTTCCTGCCGTGCCACCGCACACGCGCCGCCGCACCACCCCTCTCGGCCATGGCCTCCCCCGCTTCCATCGGTACCACCCGCAGCCGCTGCACCAAACCGTTCCAAGGCCCCGATCCCGTCGTCATCCGCGACCTCAATATCCTCGCCCGGGTTCCCGTCGTCCTCGACCACCTCACCTCCACGTACTATGCTTGGAAGACATACTTCTCCCTCGTGTTCCGTGAGTACAATCTCCGGGATCACATCGATGGCTCGGTGGACTCCCGCTTCATGGAGGACGATGAGGAGTGGGCGGCCATTGACACCACTCTCATCCGTTGGTTCTACACCACCATCTCGAAGGACCTCTTCCACATGGTGGTCTCCGCCGACGATGACGCTCACGCCATTTGGACCAAGCTCAACGGCCTCTTCACCGACAACGCGCTCCAACGCAAGGTTTTCTTGCACAGCGAGTTTTTTGGGTGCCAGCAGCTTGACTCGTCCGTTGACGATTATTGCATGCGCCTCAAGAAGCTTGTTGACGAGCTCTGTGACCTCGGCGAGAAGGTCTCTGATGAGTTTCTCCTCAGCACCCTCATCGCCGGCCTGAATGAAGACTTCGGGAACACCGCCTCCAACATCCCCCTCATCACCAACCCGACCTTTCCCAAGATCGTCGCGTACCTGAAGCTGGAGGAGCAGAGGATGTGGATGTCGCGCACCCGGGCCACCCACACGGCCCTCACCGCCGGTACCCGTGGCGGTGCGCTGCCCACCACCGCGGCCCCACCGCCGCGGCCCGTCCCGGGTCCCTTCCATGTGCCGCCGCCGCCCGGGTTCCCCTACCCGGCGCTGCCGTAGGCCCCTCCGCCCCCCCATCGAGCAGCAGCAGCTCCGGGGCAGGCGCCGCGGCCGAGGTGGCCGCAAGCAGCAGCAGCCGGCTGCCCACGGCAGGGAGCCGCGCCAACCGCAGCATCAGCTCCCGCCGGCGCCCTGGCAGGCCGGCCAGAACCCTTGGACGGGGGTCGTGCACGCGTATTCCATGCCTATACCGCGTGCCCCCGTCCCCGGCTCCTTTGGCGCCCGCCCGGCCCCTCATCAGGCTCTATACGCGGCTCCTCAGGCATACCAGCCCGCGCCGCTCTACGACCCCTCGGCCTATGGGTTGCCCCTGGCCGGTGGGTTTGTGGCGCCACCGCCTCAGCCGGCACCGTCAGCCCCGGCCCTCCCACCGGCGCCTTGGGACCCCGCGCTCCTAGCGGACCTCCACACAGCCCCCACACCTCAGTAGTACACTGGCGGTGGTCACTGGTATATGGACACCGGAGCCACGGCTCACATGGCCGCCAACCCCAGTAACCTTCTTGCCGCTCACCCCGTTCACACCGCTGCTCGCATTACCGTTGGTGACGGTTCTTCCATGCCCATTACTCATGTCGGCCATGCTGCATTTCCTTCTAACCCCATGCTGTTATATCTTTCTAATGTGCTTGTTTCTCCTGACATCATTAAAAATCTTGTTTCCGTTTGTTCTCTTACACGTGAAAATCCAGTTACCGTTGAATTTGACATGTTTGGCTTTTCTGTCAAGGATGCCCGTACCCGGATGGTGCTCCACCGATGTGACAGCCCCGACGAGCTTTACCCAGTCCACTCGCCTACATCCTCCGTTGCTGCACCCATGGCGCTTTCCGTCGGAGTGGACCTTTGGCACGCTCGTCTTGGTCATCCCAACGTCGCCACCCATCGTCACATTCTTCGGAGTTTTTCATTCACGTAATGAGATCGATGATCACACTTGTCATGCTTGTCGTCTCGGCAAACATGTTTGTCTTCCTTTTAGCACTTCCTCGCATGTCGCTTCATACCCGTTTGAGTTAATTCATAGTGATTTTTGGACCTCTCCTGTTGCAAGTAACATGGGCCATCTTTATTACCTTGTCTTACTTGATGATTTTTCGCACTATCTGTGGACCTTCCCGTTGCGGCGAAAGTTGGACTCTGTTGCCACTCTCACCGCCTTCTACTCCTATGTCTCCATGCAGTTTGGACGTCCCATTCATGCGTTGCAAACAGAGAACGGGAAGGAGTTCGATAACCTTGCGATCTGCAACCTTCTCGCCACACATGGCACGATCTTTCGTCTCACTTGCCCGTACGCTTCACAACAAAACGGCCGCGCTGAGCGTGTGCTTCGCACTCTCAATGACTGCGTTCGCACCTCCTCTTCCACGCCAACGTGCCCCCGCGTTTTTGGCCCGACGCGCTAGCCACCGCATCACTACTCATTAACATTCGTCCTTGTCGCACTCGCGGGAATTTTACACCTCATCACCTCTTGTTTGGCACGCCATCCTCCTATGCTGAGCTTCGCATCTTCGGTTGCCTGTGCTACCCCAGCATCACTTCCACTACTCCTCATAAGCTCGCACCTCGGTCAGTGGCCTGCATCTTTCTCGGCTATCCTCCCAACACCAAAGGCTACCGTTGCTATGACCCTATCTCACATCGGGTGATCACCTCACGACATGTTTACTTTGATGAGATGGTTTTTCCGTTCCAGCAGGTACCTTCGGATGTTGCGGCCTTTCCCGCCCCCGGTGATAGCCGCCCACGTGCTTCGCTTGGGCCGCCTCCCGGCTTTGAGGGTGCCCCCCGCACCACGGGTCGAGTCTCACCCCGGTTGGCTGCCATAGGGGCTGCACCTCCCTCGGCGCCCGCGATGCCCCTGCCGCCTGCCGCCTCGCCCGCGGTGGCCTCGCCTGCCGCCACGCCGGCGGCCTCGCCTGCCGCCTCGCCGGCGGCCTCACCCACGGCGGTTATAGAGGAGGCGGGCTCTTCTTCGTCCTCGTCGGCCTCTACTCCGGACCCGCTGCCCCGCCCGATGACTCGCTCTCGGGCTGGCACCCTTCGCCGGAGCACGCGGTACCCCAGCGATGAGTACCTTCTTGCTGCTTCCACCTCTGAGTCGTCTCCTCTCCCATCATTAGCTCGAGCTGCCCTTCAGGATCATCATTGGCTTGCTGCGATGCAGGAAGATTTCGACGCGCTCCAGCGGAACCGTACCTGGCAGCTCATCCCTCGGTCGCCTCGTGACAACATCATCACGGGCAAGTGGGTCTTTTGGCACAAGACTCGTCCGGATGGCACTCTCGAGCATTATAAAGCTCGCCGGGTGGTTCGGGGCTTTCGGCAACGAGCAGGCGTGGACTTCACCGACACATTTGCCCCGGTTGTTAAACCGGGCATGATCCGCGCCGTGCTTCAGCTCGCCATGTCCCACGCATGGCATGTGCATCAGTTGGACGTGTCCAATGCCTTCTTGCACGGCCACCTGGCTGAGCAGGTGTTCTGTGAGCAGCCCATCGGCTTCGTCGACGCCACACATACAGATCATGTGTGCTTGCTCTCCCGTTCACTTTACGGGTTGAAGCAGGCACCTCGGGCCTGGTACCAACGCATTGCCGCCTTCCTGCAGACGCTCGGATTTACATCGACTCGCTCCGATGCGTCCCTCTTCGTGTATCATCAGGGAGTTGACACGGCCTACTTGCTGTTGTACGTCGACGACATCATTCTAACGGCATCCACTGTCGTGCTCCTCCAGCGGCTCACTACTCGTCTTCGTGATGAGTTTGCCCTGAAGGACATGGGTCCTCTGCATTACTTCCTTGGCATTGAGGTGGTTCGACGGCCCGATGGGTTCTTCCTGCATCAGCAGTGCTATGCCCATGAGATTCTCGACAGAGCTGGCATGCTTAACTGCAAGCCCACTCCCACGCCTGTTGACACCAAGGCCAAGGTGTCCGCTTTGGAGGGTTCGCCTGCATCTGATGCAGACTTCTACCGCTCCATTGTGGGAGCCTTGCAGTACCTGACCCTGACGCGACCCGACTTGCAGTATGCCGTTCAGCAGGTCTGTCTTCACATGCATGCTCCGCACGACTCTCACTGGACTCTGGTGAAGCGTATCCTCCGATACATACGTGGCACCCAGTCCTTGGGACTTACGCTGACGGCCTCCGCCTCCACCGACCTCATCGCCTACTCTGATGCGGACTGGGCTGGCTGCCCGGACACACGGCGCTCCACCTTGGGGTACGGTGTCTACCTTGGGCCGTCCCTGACCTCTTAGTCCTCCAAGCGACAGCCCACCATCTCCCGCTCGAGTGCCGAGGCTGAGTATCGAGCAGTGGCTAACGTCGTTGCTGAATGTTCTTGGCTCCGTCAGCTGCTCTAGGAGTTGCTCTGTGATGTTCACAAGGCCACGCTCATCTACTGCGACAACGTCTCCGCCGTTTACCTCTCCGCCAACCCGGTCCACCATCATCGAACGAAGCATATTGAGCTCGATATACACTTCGTTCGTGATCAGGTGGCTCTTGGGCGCATCCGGGTCCTCCACGTCCCGACGACGCAGTAGTTCACCTACGTCATGATGAAAGGACTGCCTACTTCTGTCTTCGAGGAGTTTAGGTCCAGTCTTTGCGTCTCCGGCGACGCTTAGATTGCGGGGGGGGGGGTGTTGAATATATGGTTCGTACATGTATATTGTATAGTCTGGCCCACCTCCTAGTCATTGTATAGTTGAGGTTGTGGCCCACTTTGTACTTCATATATACGTGCGCTTTGCACCGATCAATACATCATGAAGCATTGCCAAAACAATCGTTTCCAACACCCACGACTGAGTCGCTGAGAGCATTTGATACTTTTTGTTAGGATCCTCCTAAAATGTGTTAGAATTAATGGGCCAGTAAGAAAATCTGAAATCTCAAATGATCCCATGTGTAAAGTGGCAAGTGGTGGTGCTAAAGTTTAGTCCCATCCCAAAAGTTGAAGAAAAGTTGGACCTCTTTATATAGTGGGCTCTCTCCACCACTCTAAGTGGTGTGTTGGGAAGAGAAAGGGAATACCACACACGCACGCTCGCTGGCCTGGACGGGCCGTGGCTTCGCAAGGCGGGGCGATGCGTCGTGTACGTGCGACATGCACATGAATGGTCCACCAAAATTTGGTCCATTGCCTTGCAGGGGCGCGGCTTCCTTTTACCATTTTATTTTTATGTCTTGGAAGACAAGTTAATGATTGCTTGTCTGGTAAGTATACAACTTACAGACCAAGTCAGTTTGGGATTGTGGTCGCGACATAATACCGCCTCGGGTCTTAATATATATACTACTACCACCGCGGCCATAGACATATGGAAAACATCTAGGGTTTTGCCTCATCTCACAACTTGCGCCGCCACCGTAGTCTACCCTATTCCGAACGCCGACGTGCATTGGCGTGTGGGAGAGCAGGTCCCCGAAACCATTCGTCTTTGCGATCCTGCATCGGGAGAGGATGAATTAGGTTTTTTGGGAAGCGCACTGCACGACTGCTCAAGTTCGTCATCATGGGTCGTCTTCCGTCCAAATTGGGAGGTGCTACTCATCTTCGTCTTCATTGTTGTCAACAACATATCATCGCCATGATCATCATCAACACTGCCGCTCCTGCTGCAACTACCGAACAGTACGTCAATCGTGATATGTTCATGTCTCTCTCTGAAGGTGCTATTTTGTGGGCGATGCTATTGTACATGATTTGCTTCTCTTATAGTTTGCTAGATTGTTGCATGTTAGTTTCTGTCTTAGTCATGAATTATTTACTAGAATTGATCATGAACTTGCCTAATATTTCAACAATCCAAAGACTTAATTATAGGCAATTTCCTAAGTTAACTATTGCTGGATTGATTGATGCACTAAGGCCGGATAAGTCTACCGGTGTGCACTTGAAGAGGTGGCAGGTGAAGACCACGCTCTGGCTTACTGCTCTGGAAGTTTTCCACGTTAGTGTTGGTGCTCCGGAGGGAATGTCTGACGAAGATCAGAGAAAATTCCAGGAAAGACAATACTAAGTTTGTGGGATGCATTCTGAGTGTTCTTGCTGACCGTCTGTGTGATGTGTACATGCACATAGATGACGGAAAGACACTATGGGATGCACTGAACACAGATGCAGGCAGTGAACTGTACATCATGGAGAGTTTTCATGACTACAAGATGGTGAATAACTGTTCTATGGTTGAACAAGCTCATGAGATACAATGCATTGTGAAGGAACTTGAACTCCGTAGGTGTGTTCTACCTGACAAATTCGTGGCTGGGTGCATGATTGCAAAGCTGCCTCCTTCATGGAGGAATTTCGCCACAACTCTGAAACATAAGAGACAGGAGATATTAGTTGAAAATCCGATTGCATCTCTTGATGTTGAAGAAAAAGCTCGGTTAAATACACTACTTAGAAAGGAGGTGAGGTTCAGCCTACCGCCAATATGGTGCAGAGGTTCCCACAGAACAAGAACAAAGGGAAGAACAAACCTGTTTTCAACAAGCCTACCAAGACTACTACCTTCAAGAAGAAGAAGTTTAACAAGGCTGAGCTAGAGTGCTACGCCTGTGGGAAGCCCGAACACTTTTCCAAGGAATGCCCTGAACGTGTAGACCGCAGAGGGAAAATGAGCTCCAAGACTGTCAACAATGTGTCCGTTAGCAATACTAATGGTATGGTAATTTACCTATTGTGCTTTTAGTATTTCAATCATCTTCGTGGTGGATTGATTCGGGTGCCAAAGTTCATGTGGGTGCTGACGTCTCTTTGTTTACTTCTTATTAGGTCACAAAGGATTCTTCTGTCTTAATGGGGAATGGGTCACATGCTTCTGTTCGTGGCATTGGCACGGTGGATCTGAAGTTTACTTCGGGAAAGATCATGCAACTAAGGAACATGCAACATGTCCCTACTATGAACAAGAATCTAGTTAGCGGCTCCCTTCTATGCAAAGATGGGTTTAAGGTAGTTTTAGAGTCGAATAAAGTAATCGTGCCGAGATGGGTTTAAGGTAGTTTTAGAGTCGAATAAGGGAGTTGTTGTTCAACATGGCTTTGATTGATGATGCGACTAGATTTTGCTTTTTTTATTTCTTGTAGACTAAAGATGAAGCATTAGACTACTTTAAAATCTATAAAGCTAAAGTTTAAAATCAACTAGAGAGAAAGAGAAAGCGTCTTAGGTCTGATCATGGTGAAGAGTATTTTCCCAGAGAATTTGATGAATTTTGTGAGGAACATGGTATTATTCATGAGAGGACGCCTCCGTATTCACCCCAATCAAATGGGGTTGCCAAGGGGAAAACCCGCACATTGACTGACATGGTGAATGCCATGTTAGACACTGTCAGTTTATCTAAGTGATGGTGGGGGAGGCTCTATTGACTCATGTCCTGAATAGAGTTCCTAACTATAATAAGGAGAAAACCCCTTATGAGGAGTGGATTGGTAGAAAACCATCACTATCTTATTTGCGCACTTAGGGATGCTTGGCAAAGGTGAATATTCCTATGCCTAAGAAATGCAAACTCGGACCAAAGATAGTGGATTGTGTCTTTCTAGGATATGCTCAATGAAGCATTGCTTATAGATTTTTAGTGGTTAAATCTGAAGTAACTGATGTGCATGTTGAAACTATAATGGAATCTTGTGATGTAATATTTTTTGAGAATATATTTCATATGAAAGACATGCGTAGCATTGCTAGATTTCCTTCTGAGATAATTCTTGAATCTAGTACAACTGATGAATATTTGGAACAATCACATGGGGAAGTACTTGAGAAGGATAATAGTGAAGTTCCTGTAAGGAGCAAGAGACAAAGGGTTGCAAAATCCTTTGGTGATGATTTCATTGTATACCTTGTGGACGACATGCCCAAGTCTATTGAAGAGGCATATGCATCTCCGGATGTAGATGATTGGAAAGAAATTGTTCATACTGAGATGGACTCAATTCTTTCTAATGAAACTTGGGAGCTAACCGATAGACCAGATGGTTTTAAACCTATGGGCTATAAGTGGGTATTCATAAAGAAGCTAAGGCTTGATGGTACTATTATAAGTACAAGCCACGTCTTGTGGCCAAGGGCTACACTCAGAAAGGAGGCGGAGATCACTTTGACAACTATTCACCCGTTGCTAGAATGACCACCATTCGAGTGTTACTTTCCCTGGCTGCCTCGTATGGTCTTATCATTCATCAAATGGATGTAAAGAAAACTTTCCTTAATGGAGAGTTGGAAGAGGAAATCTATATGGATCAGTTTGACGGGTTTGTGGTAAAAGGTGAAGAAAGAAAGGTGTGCAAGTTGTTAATTTGTATGGTCTGAAACAGGCACCTAAGGAATGGCATGTGCTACGTCTTGAGCTTGCGTTGGTTTTCCTTGAAGAGGAAAGGGTGATGCAGCAAAGTAGTGTAAGTATTTCCCTCAGTTTGTGAGAACCAAGGTATCAATCCAGTAGGATGCTCCTCAAAAGTCCCACACACCTACACAAACAAACAAGAACCTCGCAACCAACACAATAAAGGGGTTGTCAATCCCTTCACGGCCACTTGCGAAAGTGAGAGATAGAGATAATAGATAAATATATTTTTGGTATTTTATGATATAGATGGGAAAAGTAAAGATGCAAATAAAAGTAGTTTGAAAGCTTTATATGATAAAAGATAGACCCAGGGGGCATAGGTTTCACTAGTGGCTTCACTCAAGATAGCAAAAGTATTACGATGGGTGAACAAATTACTGTCGAGCAATTGATAGAAAAGCGAATAATTATGAGATTATCTAGGCATGATCATGTATATAGGCATCACATCCATGACAAGTAGACCGACTCCTGCCTGCATCTACTACTATTACTCCACACATCGACCTCTATCCAGCATGCATCTAGAGTATTAAGTTCATAAAGAACAGAGTAACGCATTAAGAAAGATGACATGATGTAGAGGGATAAACTCATGCAATATGATATAAACCCCATCTTTTTATCCTCGATGGCAACAATACAATACGTGCCTTGCTGCCCCTGCTGTCACTTGGAAAGGACACCGCAAGATTGAACCCAAAGCTAAGCACTTCTCCTATTGCAAGAAAGATCAATCTAGTAGGCCAAACCAAACTGATAATTTGAAGAGACTTGCAAAGATAACTTAATCAAACATAAAAGAATTCAGAGGAGATTCAAATATTTCTCATAGATAAACTTGATCATAAACCCACAATGCATCGGATCTCGACAAACACATCGCAAAAAGAGTTACATCAAATAGATCTCCAAGAAGATCAAGGAGAACTTTGTATTGAGATTCAAAGAGAGAGAAGAAGTCATCTAGCTAATAACTATGGACCCGAAGGTCTATGGTAAACTACTCACAACTCATCGGAGAGGCCTTGGAGATGATGTAGAGGCCCTCCGTGGTCGATTCCCCCTCCGGCGGAGCGCCGGCGAAGGCTCCAAGATGGGATCTCGCGGATACAGAAGGTTACGGCGGTGGAATTAGGTTTTCGTGGTCGCTTCTGATGTTTTCGGGGTACATGGGTATATGTAGGAGGAAGAAGTAGGTCGGTGGACGCTCGAGGGGCCCATGAGGGTGGGGGGCGTGCCCACCTGTAGGGGGCACGCCGTGCACCCTCGTGGCCACCTCCCTTGTTTCTTGACTTCCACTCCAAGTCCTCTGGATCACGTTTGTTCCAAAAAGATCGCCCCCGAAGGTTTCATTCCGTTTGGACTCCATTTGATACTCCTTTTCTTCGAAACACTGAAATAGGCAAAAAAAATAGCAATTCGGGCTGGGCCTCCGGTTAGTAGGTTAGTCCCAAAATTGATATAAAAGTATAGAATGAAGCCCATAAACATCCAAAATGGGTAATATAATAGCATGGAACAATAAAAAATTATAGATACGTTGGAGACGTATCAAGCATCCCCAAGCTTAATTCCTGCTCGTCCTCGAGTAGGTAAATGATAAAAACAGAATTTTTGATGTGGAATGCTACCTAGCATAATTCTCAATGTAATTTTCTTTATTGTGGCATGAATGTTCAGATCCAAATGATTCAAATAAAATTTCATATTGACATAAGAAATAGTAATACTTCAAGCATACTAATCAAAGCAATCATGTCTTCTCAAAATAACATGGCTAAAGAAAGTTCATCCCTACAAAATCATATAGTTAAGTCATGTTTCATTTTCGTCACACAAAAATGCTCCCATCTTGCACACCCCTGATGACAAGCCAAGCAATTGTTTCGTACTTAAATAATCTCAAACTTTTTCACCTTTCATGTAGTACATGAGCATGAGCCATGGATATAGCACTATGGGCGGAATAGAATATGATGATGGAGGTTGTGTGGAGAAGACAAAAAAAAGGAGAAAGTCTCACATTGACGAGGATAATCAACGGGCTATGAAGATGCCCATCAATTGATGTCAACATGAGGAGTAGGGATTGCCATGCAACGGATGCACTAGAGCTATAAATATATGAAAGCTCAACAAAGGAAACTAGTGGGTGTGCATCCAACTTGCTTGCTCACGAAGACCTAGGGCATTTTGAGGAAGCCCATCGTAGGAATATACAAGCCAAGTTCTATAATGAAAAATTCCCACTAGTATATGAAAGTGACAACATATGAGACTCTCTATATGAAGAACATGGTGCTACTTTGAAGCACAAGTGTGGAAAAGGATAGTAACATTGCCCCCTTTTTTTATTTGGCCTTTCCCTTTTACTTATTTTATTTATTTGGGGACAATGCTCTAATAATGATGATCATCACACTTCTATTTATTTACAACTCATGAATTACAACTCAATACTAGAACAAGGTATGACTCTATATGAATGCCTTCGGTGGTGTACCGGGATGGGCAATGAATCAAGAGTGACATGTATGAAAAATTATGCATGGTGGCTTTGCCACAAATACGATGTCAACTACATGATCATGCAAGGCAATATCACAAATATGATGCGTGTCATGATGATGAATGGAACGGTGGAAAGTTGCATGGCAATATATCTAGGAATGGCTATGGAAATGCCATAATAGGTAGGTATGGTGGCTGTTTTGAGGAATATATAAGGAGGTTTATGTGTGATAGAGCGTATCGTATCACGGGGTTTGGATGCACCAGCGAAGTTTGCACCAACTCTCAAGGTGAGAAAGGGCAATGCACGGTACCGAAGAGGCAAGCAATGATGGAATGGTGAGAGTGCGTATAATCCATGGACTCAACATTAGTCAAAAAGAACTCATATACTTATTGCAAAAATCTACAAGTCATCAAAAACCAAGCACTACACGCATGCTCCTAGGGGGATAGATTGGTAGGAAAAGTACATCGCTCATTCCCGATCGCCACTCATAAGGATGACAATCTAATAACACCTCATGTTTCAAATTTGTTACACAACTTTTACCATACGTGCATGCTACGGGACTTGCCAACTTCAACATAAGCATTCTTTAAATTCATAATCACCCAACTAGCATGACTCTAATATCACTACCTCCATATCTCAAAACAATTATCAAGTATCAAATTGATCATAGCATCCAATTCACTTCTATGATAGTTTTTATTATACCCAACTTGGATGCCCATCATTCTAGGACTAATTTTATAACCATAGCAAATACCCTGCTGTTCTAAGAGACTCTCAAAATAATATAAGTGAAGCATGAGAGATCAACAATTTCTACAAAATCAATCCACCACCATGCTCTAAAATATTTAAGTGAAGTACTAGAGCAAAACTATCTAGCTCAAAAGATATAAGTGAAGCACAAAGCGTATTCTAATAAATTCCAATCAAGTGGGTTTATCCCAAAAGGTGTGAAAGGATGATTGTGGTAAACTAAAAAGCAAAGACTAATATCATACAAGACGCTCCAAGCAAAACACATATCATGTGGCGAATAAAAATATAGCTCCAAGTAAAGTTACCGATAGACGAAGAAAAGAGAGGGGGTGCCTTCCAGGGCATCCCTAAGCTTAGGCTTTTGGCTATCCTTGAATATCTTGGGGTGCCATGGGAATACCCAAGCTTAGGCTCTTGCCACTCCTTATTCCACAGTCCATCAAATCTTTACCCAAAACTTGAAAACTTCACAACACAAAACTCAACAGGAAATCTCATAAGCTCCGTTAGTGCAAGAAAGAAAAACCACCACATAAGATACTGTAATGAACTCATTATTTATTTGTATTGGTGTTAAACCTACTGTATTCCAACTTCTCCATAGTTCATACACTACATACTAGCCATAGATGCATCAAAATAAGCAAACAACACACGAAAAACAGAATCTGTCAAAAACAGAACAGTCTGTAGCAATCTGTAACTCTAGAATACTTCTGGAACTCCAAAAATCCTACTAAAATATGAAATCTTGGGAAATTTGTCTATTGATCTTGAGCAAAACGAATCAACGCAAAAGCACGTTTCTGTGAATTACGAAAATTAAGTTTTTGTTTTTCAGCAGAATCAAATTAACTATTACCATAGGTTATCCTATAGATTCTACTTGGCACAAACACTAATTAAAACATAAAAACACATCTAAACAGAAGATAGATGAAAATTTTATTACAAAACAGAAGGAAAAAATTGGGTTGCCTCCCAACTAGCGCTATCGTTTAACGCCCCTAGCTAGGCATAAAAGCGAGGATAGATCTAAGTAGTGCCATCTTTGGCACTCAATTCTTCAATAAAGCACTTACAATTTTTAGGAGTTTCTTTCTTTTTAGCAATGATTAATCTCCTAGGCAAGAAATCAATAGATTCATTTGAAGCAAAATGTTCCTTTATGATAGAGAGACAATTAAGGTGAACACTTATTGATTTGAGATCCGCATTTTCCTTACTAGAAGATTCACCCTTATTTTTAGGAACATACATTAATTTGGCAATTTTAGTAGATGGAGTGGAAGTATTTTTTATGGATGAAAAGGTAGCCCCTAAGTTGGTAATGATATCCTCAAGTTTACCGATTTTTGAAGAATTTTGATCTATTCTTTCGTTAACTATAGGTTCTTTATCTTTAAAACTTTTCAGAGTAGCTCCAACCTTAGATCCAAATTGGGTGATTTGATTGTGGATCTTTTTATCCAAATTTTCAATTAACTCAACAGTAGCAACTTTATTTTCAATAATTTCAAGCCTTTGCATCACATGTTCCAAAGTTAAGATAGTTCTATTAACCAAGAGAGGTGGGGGACCAAACAAATCTAACATAGCATTATAGGCATCAAAAGTATGGCTACCCAAGAAATTCCCTCCGGTAATGGCATCAAGAATACATCTATTCCAAGGAGTAATGCCTACATAAAAACTACAAAGAAGGACGGAAGTAGATTGCTTCCTAGTAGATCTATTTTGAGCATTGCAAATTCTATGCCAAGCATCCTTTAAATTTTCTCCCTTCCTTTGTTTAAAATTGAGAACTTCATGATCGGGAGTATTAACGATAATAGGAGTACTAGCCATAGCGACGAGCAGCGAAAGAGAGAGGAGATTGGGAAAGAGAGGGCGAATAAAACGGCAAGGGTGAAGTGGGGGAGAGGAAAATGAGAGGCAAATGGCAAATAATGTAATGCGAGGGAGATGAGTTTGTGATGGGTACTTGGTATGTCTTGACTTGAGCGAAGACCTCCCTTGCAACGACGCCAGAAATCCTTCTTGCTACGTCTTGAGCTTGCGTTGGTTTTCCTTAAAGAGGAAAGGTGATGCAGCAAAGTAGCGTAAGTATTTCCCTCAGTTTTTGAGAACCAAGGTATCAACCCAGTCGGAGCCTCCTCAAAAGTCCCACGCACCTACACAAACAAACAAGAACCACACAACCAACGCAATAAAGGGGTTGTCAATCCCTTCACGACCATTTGTGAAAGTGAGATCTGATAGAGATAATATGATAAGATAAATATATTCTTGGTATTTTATGATATAGATGGGAAAAGTAAAGATGCAAGTAAAAGTAGATTGAAAGCTTTATATGATAGCATAAGTATTACGGTGGGTGAACAAATTACTGTCGAGCAATTGATAAAAAATTGAATAATTATGAGATTATCTAGGCATGATCATGTATATAGGCATCACGTCCGTGACAAGTAGACCGACTCCTGTCTGCATCTACTACTATTACTCCACACATCGACTGCTATGCAGCATGCATCTAGAGTATTAAGTTCATAAAGAACAGAGTAACGCATTAAGAAAGATGACATGATGTAGAGGGATAAACTCATGCAATATGATATGAACCCCATCTTTTTATCCTTGATGGCAACAATACAATACGTGCCTTGCTGCCCCTGCTATCACTGGGAAAGGACACCGCAAGATTAAACCCAAAGGTAAGCACTTCTCCCATTGCAAGAAAGATCAATCTAGTAGGCCAAACCAAACTGATAATTCGAAGAGACTTGCAAAGATAACTTAATCACACATAAAAGAATTCAGAGGAGATTCAAATATTTTTCATAGATAAACTTGATCATAAACCCACAATTCATCGGATCTCGGCAAACACACCGCAAAAAGAGTTACATCGAATAGATCTCCAAGAAGATCGAGGAGAACTTTGTATTAAGATTCAAAGAGAGAGAAAAAGCCATCTAGCTAATAACTATGGACCCGAAGGTCTGTGGTAAACTACTCACAACTCATCGGAGAGGCCTTGGAGATGATGTAGAGGCCCTCTGTGGTCGATTCCCCCTCCGGCGGAGCACCGGTGAAGGCTCCAAGATGGGATCTCGCGGATACAGAAGGTTACGGCGGTGGAATTAGGTTTTCATAGTCGCTTCTGATGTTTTCAGGGTACATGGGTATATGTAGGAGGAAGAAGTAGGTCGGTGGACGCTCGAGGGGCCCATGAGGGTGGGGGCGCGCTCACCTGTAGGGGGCGCACCGGGCACCCTCGTGGCCGCCTCCCTTGTTTCTTGACTTCCACTCCAAGTCCTCTGGATCACGTTTGTTCCAAAAAGATCGCTCCCGAAGGTTTCATTCCGTTTGGACTCCGTTTGATATTCCTTTTCTTCGAAACACTGAAATAGGCAAAAAAAAATAGCAATTCGGGTGTGACGCCCGGGTAAATAAGCTACAGTGATCCTCTGCTAATGATGCCACGTCACCTCAATTATAGTTGCTAATCTCGAGTTAGTTCGAAACCGATTCAAATTCAAGTTCAAAATCAGGCAAACAATAAAAGTCTTAAAATTTTAAAACTAAAATGTTCGGAGTGAACAAAATAATGCACAGGTAATTATTGTGGAGAAACCACAATTTTATGATATGTTAAAGGCTCTAGGGTAATTAAAACAACAGCTGTGACAATTAATTAAATGCCTTTTATAATTAATAATAATGCAAACTATTTTTATTAGGTGTCAAACTTTTTGGGGCAGTAGAATAAATTATAACATTAATTTAGGAGTTGTATTTATATTTTATAAAACAAAAGTTAAAAGAATAAAATAGAAAAAAAAATAAATAAAAGAAAAGGAAAACAGGAAACAAGAAGAAAAAAAAAAGAAAGAAGAAGAACCCCCCCCCCCTCGCTGGGCCACGGCCCAGCAGACCATCGGGCCGCCAGGCCGGCCCAGCCGCACCCCGCGCCCCAGCCTACTTACCGCCCCGGTCCACCCGACCGAAACCCTAACCGCCCCCACTCCCCCCTCGATCCCCTTCTCCCCCCCCACCGATCCGGATCGGGATCGGCCCCGATCCCGTCGACCCCGACGCCGGCGCCCCACCCCCACCCGACGCCGCCCCGTCCTCCCCCCCCCCTCCCCGACCGGCCACTCAGGACGCCGGCGCCCCCCCTCGCCGCACGCCCGACGCCCCCTCATCGCCTCGGATCCGTCCCCGTCTCCCACCTCGCCGGGACCACATCGCCGTCGAGCGCCGCTTCCTCGCCCTCCTCCTCGCCGGTCTTCTCCGGCCGCCCCCGAGCACGCTGCCTAGACCCTACGTGCCCCTTCCCCCCCCCCCGTGAGCTCCCCCCTTCGCTCCCCCTCTCCCCCTAGGTCGCCTCGGCCGTCGCCGCTCGACGTGCTCCGGCGCCACCGTCGCCCGTGCCGCGCCGGGCCGTCCCGTCCCCGACCCCTCCCCTCTCCCCTCGCTCACTCACCGCGCCGTCCGGGCTCCGGCACGCCCGCACCTCGGCGGCGCCCGCACGCGCCCACGCGGCCACAGCCGCGGCCCCGCACGGCCGCGCCGCCCCCCCCCCCTCGCACGGGCCTCGTCCCGGTTCTTCCCGCCCGCGCGGCTCGCCGTCCGCGCCCGGTGCGCGACCGCACCCCCGGCCTCCTCTCCCTCCGGCGACGCCGGCCCCTCCCCGCTTCCCCGTGCTGCTCCCTTGCCTCGGCCTCGCGCGAGCGCCCCCCCCGGGAACCCCGGCCCGCGCCGTCCCGCTCAGGCCACGGCCACGCTGCGCCCCGCTCCGGCCATGACCTCGCCGTCGCCACCGGCGCCCCGCGACGCCTTGCTGGGCTGCGCCCGCAGCGCCCACGCCCGTTCGGGCGAGCGCCCGCACCCGCGCCCGGTCGGCCTCCTGGGCCACTGCCGGGTGGGGTCCGATGCCCTCTGGGCCACTGACTAGCGGGCCCCAGCCCCAGAAACGTTTAAAAAAAAAAGGAAGAAAAAAAAATTAAAAAAAAATAATAATTAAATAAATAATAATTAAATAAATCAATTAATTAAGGAATTAATTAAGTTAATTAATCATAATTAGATTAACCTAATTAACTAATTAGGTTAATTAAACAGTAGTTAGATTAGTTAAACGCTGATTAGGTTAAACAGTCAATGACCAGTGGGACCCACACGTCAGGGTTGACTCAGTCAACCCTGTTGACTGCTGACGTCAGCATGACATCATGCTGATGTCATAAATGCATTTTCGAATTAATTAAATAATTAATTAAATTCCAGAAATTAATAAAATCTTTTAAAAATCATATCTTTTAATCCGTAATCCGGATTAAAATATTTTCAACATGAAAGTTGCTCAGAACGACGAGACGATTCCGGATACGCAGTCCGTTCGTCCGCCACACCCCCCTAACCTATCGAACCCGCAACTTTCCCCCTCCGGCTCCTCTGCCCGAAAACACGAAACACCGGGAATACTTTCCCGGATGATTCCCCCCTTAACCAGTACCACCTTATACCACGTTAGGGCGCGCCTAGCATCGCTTCTTGACATGTCATGCATCGATATGCATCTGTTTACTTGGTATTCATTGTTTCTTCCCCCTCTTCTCTCCGGTAGACTACGAGACCGACGCTGCTGCTGCCCAGTTCGACTACGGAGTTGATGACCCCTCTCTCTTGCCAGAGCAACCAGGCAAGCCCCCCCCTTTGATCACCAGATATCGCCTACTCTTCTCTATACTGCTTGCATTAGAGTAGTGTAGCATGTTACTGCTTTCCGTTAATCCTATTCTGATGCATAGCCTGACATTGTCGCTACATCTGTTGATACCTTACCTGCAATCCTAAATGCTTAGTATAGGATGCTAGTTTAACATCATTGGCCCTACATCCTTGTCAGTCTGCCTTGCTATACTATTGGGCCGTGATCACTCGGGAGGTGATCACGGGTATATACTATACTTACATACATACTATACAGATGGTGACTAAAGTCGGGTCAGCTCATTGAGTACCCGCAAGTGATTCTGACGAGGGGGCTGAAAGGACAGGTGGCTCCATCCCGGTAGAGGTGGGCCTGGGTTCCCGACGGCCCTCGACTGTTACTTTGTGGCGGAGCGACAGGGCAGGTTGAGACCACCTAGGAGACAGGTGGGCCTGGCCCTGTTCGGCGTTCGCGGATACTTAACACGCTTAACGAGATCTTGGTATTTGATCTGAGTCTGGCTACGAGCCTATACGCACTAACCATCTACGTGGGAGTAGTTATGGGTATCCCGACGTCGTGGTATCAGCCGAAGCACTTCAGACGTCAGCGACGGAGCGGCGCGCGCCGAATTGGACTGGAACGCCACTAGGCTAGGTCTGCTTTCGGCCGCCCTCGCAACGTGCAGGTGTGCTCAGGGCGATGGGCCCAGACCCCTGCGCGCTTAGGTTTAGACCGGCGTGCTGGCCTCTCTGTTTTGCCTAGGTGGGGCTGCGACGTGTTGATCTTCCGAGGCCGGGCATGACCCAGGAAAGTGTGTCCGGCCAAATGGGATCGAGCGTGTTGGGTTATGTGGTGCACCCCTGCAGGGAAGTTTAATCTATTCGAATAGTCGTGATCTTCGGTAACAGGACGACTTGGAGTTTTACCTTGACCTTATGACAACTAGAACCGGATACTTAATAAAACACACCCTTCCAAGTGCCAGATACAACCGGTGGTCGCTCTACCTCAGGGATATGAGGAGGGGATCGCCGGGTAGGATTATGCTATTTGGAGATGCTACTTGGAGGACTTCAATCTACTCTCTTCTACTTGATGCAAGACGGTGGCTGCGAGAAGCGTAGTCTTCGACAGGATTAGTTATCCCCCTCTTATTCTGGCATTCTGCAGTTCAGTCCACTGATATGGCCTCTTTACACATATACCCATGCATTTGTAGTGTAGCTCCTTGCTTGCGAGTACTTTGGATGAGTACTCACGGTTGCTTTCTCCCCCCTTTTTCCCCTTTCCCTTCTTTCTGGTTGTCGCAACCAGAGGCTGGAGTCCAGGAGCCAGACGCCACCGTCGACGACGACCCCTACTACACCGGAGGTGCCTACTACTACGTGCTGCCCGCTGACGACGACCTGGAGTAGTTTAGGAGGATCCCAGGCAGGAGGCCTGCGCCTCTTTCGATCTGTATCCCAGTTTGTGCTAGCTATCTTATGGCAACTTGTTAACTTATGTCTGTACTCAGATATTGTTGCTTCCGCTGACTCGTCTATGATCGAGCACTTGTATTCTAGCCCTCGAGGCCCCTGGCTTGTATTATGATGCTTGTATGACTTATTTTATTTGTAGAGTTGTGTTGTGATATCTTCCCGTGAGTCCCTGATCTTGATCATACACATTTGCGTGCATGATTAGTGTACGATTGAATCGGGGGCGTCACAAGTTGGTATCAGAGCCGACTGCCTGTAGGAATCCCCCTTCCACACTCCTTGGCCGAAGTCGAGTCTAGTCGTTGAAAAAAAAAAACTTTTACTAACATGGCGGTGTGGCCCATGGGCCCACGTCGCCATCGGGAGGTATTAGGATCTTTTACTCCTCGACCTTTACTCTGGGACTCTGAGCTCTCTTCTATTCGGGTTAAATGATTTTGCTAAAAACAAAACTAACTTTAGGTTCTCGCAAGTACTTTCTCCCGGAGAGCCACTTGTTACCGATGACCGCCTGCTGCCCCAGAAGATTCCGAAGATACTCTACGATGTGCTCTCGAGACTATGTGCCATCGCTTTTGCAATTCACTTCCATCGATAAATCCCTCTGGATAACTACTTACACCTATCGTTCATATTGTCATCCCCAGTTGCTCTTGTTATTACCAGATGTCCTGAAATACTCTTCGGTATACCGAGAATTCTTTACGCTTACTGCCCTGCAGTTCCTTGCTGCATGAATACCCCTACGGATAATTACTCGCGCTTGCCGAGTATCCGCTCATCCCCAGTTGTTCTTGTGTTTCACAAAAGTCTTCAAAATAATATTCGATCTTCCGAAAATCCTCTGGAGCCTTTGGCTCTTGAAATTCTTGCTTGCTTGCCTTATGGTTAATCCCATAACTCTCGTAGTCTTATTGACATTCCTTGTCATTATCATTTTTGAGTCTGTTGACTCAATATGTTTGCGAATGCACGCAATCATCTTTGATCCTTATAAGTTACTTTTCCGGCTGAGCTGCCATTCTTTTAACTGGAATTGGTTCTCGGCCAATCCAATTGTCGTTGATTGTACCATAAGGCTATTCAACTTATCCATCCCTAATCAGAGCATTGCTTCTGATCCCTTGATTTGGAAATCATATTTCCTTTGCATTTGACAAATGAGTTAGTCAGTTGTTTCTATAATCTGATCTCCTTGCATTCTTCTTCCTCTAGTTGAGTACCGATACTCGTATCAGATCCTTTGTGGACCATCAAGTCCTTTGTTGGATTGTTATCCGCCAGTGTCCTTCACATTTGATCACTTTGTGAGTTCTTCCCCTGATACATAATGCCTTTGTTAAGTTGTATCCTCTGCTTGGCCAACCATGCTCTGCTTTCGGGCTTGTGTTATTTCCTCTTGAAACTTGTGGTATATGCTTCTAAGAAGCCCCTATGGATTGAACATATGCCTTCTCTAAACCGTGTGAACCCGAAAGTTTTCACGAGTCATACTCTTCTGGTGCTTCACCAGATAAAATTTCAACACTGCAACTTCATCGAACGTGAGAAGTGAATGAAAGGTTATGCATTGGAGAAGTGGGAGTCGACCTTGAACTTTGTGTTCATGCCCATGGACACGATGTAGATCTTATCATGGAAGCTTCTCTTAAATTAATTATCCCCTTGGTATAATTTCATCTTATATCTGGGATTTGATGTTTTGCAATCGTGGTTCCGGCCATATTGTTCTTCTTTGATCCCGTTTCTCGGACAAGTTAAATTACTTGTCTTTTGCACATCATTTCACCTGTCAAGCTTCTATTCTACTCTATCTTCGAGTATTACCCCCCTGGTATCTCGAGATTATCATGGAACTGCATAACTTCTTATGAGTTCTTCATCAAGTACTACCTTCCCACTGATTCCAATTTTTCACGGGCTCTGAGTTATTAAACACTCAAAGACACCGATAACTGAACCGAGTCCGCTCTACGGTTCAACAACTCTTCAGTAAGCTTCTATAAGTACGAGTTTGTACCCGATCACGCCATTCCTAGCCTGTTTGGCTATATCATTGTCGTGACGATTCTAACGGTGCTACCTGGTCCTTATTCTCGGAGCACCAATTTTCGACGATGAACTAACCTTACGTCGATTTTCCTCGTCATACCCTTTCACCTTAAACAACAAGCTTGAGATCGAGTTTGTGTCGTAACTGTGGTTCCAATAACCTCTTGCTTCATCATTCCTTTGACTTGATGTCGTCGCTGATTGACTACATCTGCATGAAATCTCTCGACAATTGTGTCGTGGTCATCATCAACCTTATGAGCTCTTCTAGGAATTCAATTGAATTCATGATGGGTAATACCATCCTTGCCCCTCGATGATTCCTGTTCTCATCGACCACTTTATTGCCTTCCGTTCAACACAACTTGTTCGTGTTTTGTGTAAACCTTGAGATCACTGCTACCCAGCAGTTGATCTTCCTTACCTCGGAAGTATTACCATCTCTTTTTGTCAAGAATGTGGTGAGAATTTCACCACCTCTTAATAATTCTTGATATCATAATACTTCTTGCCATCTTCGTTCATTCCTTGGTCCCCGTATCGTTTTCAACCGGAATACCGACTATGGAGCTATGACGTGTGAATTCAAAACTTCTAACAACCCTATTGCTTTGAAGTGAATGGGCGATAGTTCATTCTAAGTCCTTCGCTAATTGAATCACCATTCTGACATTGGTCGTGCAACCCAACCCATATTTCGGGCGCACCTTTCAACCAATGTTTAATTGTCTATGTTTTCCTCGAGCATACTTCCTTATATCATTTGATCTGACAAATGTTATCTCCTTGTTCACTTAATGGTGTAAATCCATCTTTTGGGAATCTCGGTGAATTGCCGTTGAGTTCACCAGACACCTCCTTGTCCTCTCCTTGGGTTAATGATGGACTCTTGTTAACAGAAATCACTTCATAGTTCATTTCCCCGAGAATCTTACAATGTCATCTCGTCAATTTGCGTTGCACCTTTTCTTCTCAGGTATCCTAAGTCTGAGGTATCCTGACACCAATCGGATCTGAATCTCGGTCAGATATGATGGTTGGGACAACTTTCTAAGAGTCATGATGTTGATCCTTTGATGACCCGGTAGCATGATGTCATGCCTAGCACCCCCCCCCCGGCTGGAGGACCTATCATTATAGATTCCTTTTCAGCAGGGTTATCCATTCGTCCATGAGGAAATTGTAATACTGTTACTACAAGTTATTCCTGATGGGTCCTTCGTGATTCCAAAGTCTGATCTTCACCTGAAGACCATGTCAATGCTATCTCGAAGCATGTCTGTGGTACTCTGATTTTCAACAAGAACATTCGAAGCCCAATGCTAAATGTTTCTTGCTCAATTATCCAAACACCGTGGTAGGGGTAACGTCATGAAATTCTCTCCCCTCACCGAGAGGATTTTCTACGTTATATACTATCGTGGATATCATGCTCTGCTTGTCCTTGGGAAGGATATGCCCTTGAAATATGTGTTTAAACACATTTTCCTTTCCATTGTTCTGTTTAATATGATAATCATATTTTACTTTCGATTGGTTGTTTGAACCTTTCTTGGGAGATATATAATTTAAGCAGTGATAATCCCCTGCTTAGGTAAGCACCTCGTTGTACCACTCTGTAAGTAAGACCCTATTACTATTGTTGATGACATTCCGGTAACCACCGATGGACGAGAACCTTGCCTATTGGTCCGCCTCGTTCAACGAGCAGGAAAATGGTTCTCTTCGTCCCTCGCCCTTGGTACCGTCGTTGTTGTCGACATAATCGACAGGCTAGCCTCTGACTTGCCTTGCTTGCATGATCACGCAAGACGTCTCCACCCTTCCAACTTTTAACCCACATGGTGGGCCCATAACCCACAGTTCCACAGGATCAAAACCTGACTCTCCTGTACACCCCCGGTTTCCAAAGTTATTCTCCACGCTTGACTTCGTATGTAATTCACGGGTCACCTTCCTAATGCTCAATTCTGGCATCAGACACAATAATTATTCCGTGGCTTTAAAACCACTTTCACCTTCTGACTAGGCATTGAACGATTGCCTGGCTGCCTGAAACTTCTTATTGTACCTTCCAACTTTACTCTCGATGTGTTTATTTGTTCAACTCGAGAGGTACTCATATGCTCATTCATGGGTTAATCCCAGATCATTACCCTTATAACATACTATCGTTGCCAATATGCCTCGTTACCTATTCGTAAATACGATGAAGATCCCGAAGAAAGGATGCCGACTTCATCATGATGACCTAAAGCGGAGAAATGAAGACATCAATGTATTGGACCGATCTCTTCGAGAAGAGCAAGCCAGAATGAGAAGACCAGCTAGATTCGTTACCAAACTTTCCCCCCTTTCACTACCTCTTAAATCTCGGGACGAGATTTCTTGTAGTGGAGGAGAATTGTGACGCCCGGGTAAATAAGCTACAGTGATCCTCTGCTAATGATGCCACGTCACCTCAATTATAGTTGCTAATCTCGAGTTAGTTCGAAACCGATTCAAATTCAAGTTCAAAATCAGGCAAACAATAAAAGTCTTAAAATTTTAAAACTAAAATGTTCGGAGTGAACAAAATAATGCACAGGTAATTATTGTGGAGAAACCACAATTTTATGATATGTTAAAGGCTCTAGGGTAATTAAAACAACAGCTGTGACAATTAATTAAATGCCTTTTATAATTAATAATAATGCAAACTATTTTTATTAGGTGTCAAACTTTTTGGGGCAGTAGAATAAATTATAACATTAATTTAGGAGTTGTATTTATATTTTATAAAACAAAAGTTAAAAGAATAAAATAGAAAAAAAAAAAAAAAAAAGGAAAACAGGAAACAAGAAGAAAAAAAAAGAAAGAAGAAGAACCCCCCCCCTCGCTGGGCCACGGCCCAGCAGACCATCGGGCCGCCAGGCCGGCCCAGCCGCACCCCGCGCCCCAGCCTACTTACCGCCCCGGTCCACCCGACCGAAACCCTAACCGCCCCACTCCCCCCTCGATCCCCTTCTCCCCCCCCCCACCGATCCGGATCGGGATCGGCCCCGATCCCGTCGACCCCGACGCCGGCGCCCCACCCCCACCCGACGCCGCCCCGTCCTTCCCCCCCCCCTCCCCGACCGGCCACTCAGGACGCCGGCGCCCCCCCTCGCCGCACGCCCGACGCCCCCTCATCGCCTCGGATCCGTCCCCGTCTCCCACCTCGCCGGGACCACATCGCCGTCGAGCGCCGCTTCCTCGCCCTCCTCCTCGCCGGTCTTCTCCGGCCGCCCCCGAGCACGCTGCCTAGACCCTACGTGCCCCTTCCCCCCCCGTGAGCTCCCCCTTCGCTCCCCCTCTCCCCCTAGGTCGCCTCGGCCGTCGCCGCTCGACGTGCTCCGGCGCCACCGTCGCCCGTGCCGCGCCGGGCCGTCCCGTCCCCGACCCCTCCCCTCTCCCCCTCGCTCACTCACCGCGCCGTCCGGGCTCCGGCACGCCCGCACCTCGGCGGCGCCCGCACGCGCCCACGCGGCCACAGCCGCGGCCCCGCACGGCCGCGCCGCCCCCCCCCCCCTCGCACGGGCCTCGTCCCGGTTCTTCCCGCCCGCGCGGCTCGCCGTCCGCGCCCGGTGCGCGACCGCACCCCCGGCCTCCTCTCCCTCCGGCGACGCCGGCCCCTCCCCGCTTCCCCGTGCTGCTCCCTTGCCTCGGCCTCGCGCGAGCGCCCCCCCCCGGGAACCCCGGCCCGCGCCGTCCCGCTCAGGCCACGGCCACGCTGCGCCCCGCTCCGGCCATGACCTCGCCGTCGCCACCGGCGCCCCGCGACGCCTTGCTGGGCTGCGCCCGCAGCGCCCACGCCCGTTCGGGCGAGCGCCCGCACCCGCGCCCGGTCGGCCTCCTGGGCCACTGCCGGGTGGGGTCCGATGCCTCTGGGCCACTGACTAGCGGGCCCCAGCCCCAGAAACGTTTAAAAAAAAGGAAGAAAAAAAAATAAAAAAAATAATAATTAAATAAATAATAATTAAATAAATCAATTAATTAAGGAATTAATTAAGTTAATTAATCATAATTAGATTAACCTAATTAACTAATTAGGTTAATTAAACAGTAGTTAGATTAGTTAAACGCTGATTAGGTTAAACAGTCAATGACCAGTGGGACCCACACGTCAGGGTTGACTCAGTCAACCCTGTTGACTGCTGACGTCAGCATGACATCATGCTGATGTCATAAATGCATTTTCGAATTAATTAAATAATTAATTAAATTCCAGAAATTAATAAAATCTTTTAAAAATCATATCTTTTAATCCGTAATCCGGATTAAAATATTTTCAACATGAAAGTTGCTCAGAACGACGAGACGATTCCGGATACGCAGTCCGTTCGTCCGCCACACCCCCCTAACCTATCGAACCCGCAACTTTCCCCCTCCGGCTCCTCTGCCCGAAAACACGAAACACCGGGAATACTTTCCCGGATGATTCCCCCCTTAACCAGTACCACCTTATACCACGTTAGGGCGCGCCTAGCATCGCTTCTTGACATGTCATGCATCGATATGCATCTGTTTACTTGGTATTCATTGTTTCTTCCCCCTCTTCTCTCCGGTAGACTACGAGACCGACGCTGCTGCTGCCCAGTTCGACTACGGAGTTGACGACCCCTCTCTCTTGCCAGAGCAACCAGGCAAGCCCCCCCCCTTTGATCACCAGATATCGCCTACTCTTCTCTATACTGCTTGCATTAGAGTAGTGTAGCATGTTACTGCTTTCCGTTAATCCTATTCTGATGCATAGCCTGACATTGTCGCTACATCTGTTGATACCTTACCTGCAATCCTAAATGCTTAGTATAGGATGCTAGTTTAACATCATTGGCCCTACATCCTTGTCAGTCTGCCTTGCTATACTATTGGGCCGTGATCACTCGGGAGGTGATCACGGGTATATACTATACTTACATACATACTATACAGATGGTGACTAAAGTCGGGTCAGCTCATTGAGTACCCGCAAGTGATTCTGACGAGGGGGCTGAAAGGACAGGTGGCTCCATCCCGGTAGAGGTGGGCCTGGGTTCCCGACGGCCCTCGACTGTTACTTTGTGGCGGAGCGACAGGGCAGGTTGAGACCACCTAGGAGACAGGTGGGCCTGGCCCTGTTCGGCGTTCGCGGATACTTAACACGCTTAACGAGATCTTGGTATTTGATCTGAGTCTGGCTACGAGCCTATACGCACTAACCATCTACGTGGGAGTAGTTATGGGTATCCCGACGTCGTGGTATCAGCCGAAGCACTTCAGACGTCAGCGACGGAGCGGCGCGCGCCGAATTGGACTGGAACGCCACTAGGCTAGGTCTGCTTTCGGCCGCCCTCGCAACGTGCAGGTGTGCTCAGGGCGATGGGCCCAGACCCCTGCGCGCTTAGGTTTAGACCGGCGTGCTGGCCTCTCTGTTTTGCCTAGGTGGGGCTGCGACGTGTTGATCTTCCGAGGCCGGGCATGACCCAGGAAAGTGTGTCCGGCCAAATGGGATCGAGCGTGTTGGGTTATGTGGTGCACCCCTGCAGGGAAGTTTAATCTATTCGAATAGCCGTGATCTTCGGTAACAGGACGACTTGGAGTTTTACCTTGACCTTATGACAACTAGAACCGGATACTTAATAAAACACACCCTTCCAAGTGCCAGATACAACCGGTGGTCGCTCTACCTCAGGGATATGAGGAGGGGATCGCCGGGTAGGATTATGCTATTTGGAGATGCTACTTGGAGGACTTCAATCTACTCTCTTCTACTTGATGCAAGACGGTGGCTGCGAGAAGCGTAGTCTTCGACAGGATTAGTTATCCCCCTCTTATTCTGGCATTCTGCAGTTCAGTCCACTGATATGGCCTCTTTACACATATACCCATGCATTTGTAGTGTAGCTCCTTGCTTGCGAGTACTTTGGATGAGTACTCACGGTTGCTTTCTCCCCCCTTTTTCCCCTTTCCCTTCTTTCTGGTTGTCGCAACCAGAGGCTGGAGTCCAGGAGCCAGACGCCACCGTCGACGACGACCCCTACTACACCGGAGGTGCCTACTACTACGTGCTGCCCGCTGACGACGACCTGGAGTAGTTTAGGAGGATCCCAGGCAGGAGGCCTGCGCCTCTTTCGATCTGTATCCCAGTTTGTGCTAGCCATCTTATGGCAACTTGTTAACTTATGTCTGTACTCAGATATTGTTGCTTCCGCTGACTCGTCTATGATCGAGCACTTGTATTCTAGCCCTCGAGGCCCCTGGCTTGTATTATGATGCTTGTATGACTTATTTTATTTGTAGAGTTGTGTTGTGATATCTTCCCGTGAGTCCGTGATCTTGATCGTACACATTTGCGTGCATGATTAGTGTACGATTGAATCGGGGGCGTCACATCGGGCTGGGCCTCCGGTTAGTAGGTTAGTCCCAAAAATTATATAAATGTGTAGAGTAAATCCCATAAACATCCAAAATGGGTAATATAATAGCATGTAACAATAAAAAATTATAGATACGTTGGAGACGTATCAGCATGAGAAGTTTGAATGAACTCTCACTTCTGCAGGATTTGTCATTAACGAGGCTGATAGGTGTGTTTACTATCGCCATGGTCGGGGCTATAGTGTCATATTATGTTTGTACATGGATGACATACTGATCTTTGGTACAAACATTAATGCGATCAATGAAGTCAAGTCTTTTCTATCAAAAAGTTTTGACATGAAAGATCTGGGAGAAGTTGATGTAATTTTAAACATCAAACGTATTAAAGATGAGAGCCGGATTACTCTTAAAATAATCTCACTATGTTGAGAAGGTCTTGAGCCGGTTCGGCTTTATGGATAGCAAGCCTTCTCCAACACCTTATGATCCCAGTGTGACACTCAGAAAGAACAAAAAAGAAACGAGAGATCAACTAAGATACTCTCAAATTCTCGGTTCACTCATGTACTTAGCTAGCGCTACAACGCTAGATATTTCTTTTGTTGTGAGCAAACTGAGTAGGTTCATATCCAACCCAGGTGATGATCATTGGCATGCACTAGAAAGTGTCTTGCGCTATCTGAGAGGTACCACGAGTTATGGAATTCACTATTCTGGGCATCCCCCTGTGCTAGAAGGATATAGTGATTCGAATTGGATCTCCAATGTTGATGTACTATAAGCCACAAGTGTGTATGTATTTACTCATGGACGTGGCGCAGTGTCATGTAGGTCATGCAAACAAACCATATTGACGAGGTCAGCTATGGAAGCAGAACTAACTTCTTTAGACACAACCATTCTTGAGGTAGAATGGCTGCGTGAGCTCTTGATGGACTTGCATGTGGTTGAAAAACCTATACCGACTATTCTTGTGAATTGTGACAACCAAACGGTTATCACTAAAGTGAACAATTCTAAGGATAATGTGATCATCAAGACATGTGAGGAGACGTTTAAAGTATGTCAGGAAGTTGAGAAACTCCAAAGTAATAACTATTACGTATATTCAAACAGATAAAAACATGGCATAACCCTTTACAAAGGGAATATCACGAAATGTGATAGATATTGCATCAAGGGAGATGGGTTTGAGACCCATAGATGTTACACCATAGTAGTAACCCAACCTTTGTGATCGGAGATCCCATGAATTAGGATCTGGGAAGAACAAGCTATTGGTTAACTGAGGAGAGTAATAAGTGACTGTCTCTAGGTGAAGATGCAAAACTCTCAAAGCTGTAAGGTGGCTTGGCAACATGCCTTAATGTGGTTCTATTGGCTATTATAGCAAAGATGTTGTCCTACAAAGCTGTTTTGAAAGAACGCACCTATATGAGGTTCGATAACGTTGCAGTCTGTGAGACTTGGGTGATCTCTAGTAAGCTCACGAAGAGACCAGGGAGTATGACATATAACCTCCAAACCGCGGGGTAGCCTACTGGCAGCCAGGTACTGGTTAAGACTTTGAGTGAAACCTATTCACAAAAAACTAGCAATTCAAGGCATAGTCCATCATCAAGTTGTGAATGGATGTAGCTTAAAGTTCTAGACAGAAGTTCAACTTAACAGTCTCTGCTGAAACAGTACTATATTAAACAAGTGGTGAGAAAAGATAAAACTCTAAATGGGTATTTGAGATCTGGTGCGGGATTGTTAGAATTAATGGGCCTAGACCATTAAGAAAATCTAAAATCTCAAATGAGCCCATGTGTGAAATGGCAAGTGATGGTGCTAAAGTTTAGTCTCACCCTAGATGTTGAAGAAGAGTTGGACCTCTTCATATGGTGGGTTCTCTCCACCACTCTAAGTGGTGTGTTGAGAAGAGAAAGGGAAGACCACACATGCGCGCTCGCTGGCCTGGCTGGGCTGTGGCGTGGTGAGGCGTCGCATACGTGCGACATGCGTGAATGGTCCACTAAAATCATGTCCTTTGCCTTGCAGGGGCGGGGCTTCCTTTTGCCATTTTATTTGTATGTCTTGGAAGACAAGTTAATGATTTCTTGTCCTGTAAGTATATGACTTAGAGACCAAGTCAGTTTGGGATTGTGGTCGCGACACAATACAACCTCAGGTCTGCTACCACCGCGGCCATAGACATGGGGAAAACATCTAGGGTTTTGCGCCGCTACGGTAGTCTACCCTATTCTGAACGCCGACGTGCATTGGCGTGTGGGAGAGGCCTCCGGAACCGTTCATCTTTGTGATCCTGCACCAGGAGAGGACATATTAGGTTTTTTGGGAAGCGCTCTACACGACTGCTCAAGTTCATCATCACGGGTCGTCTTTCGTCCAAGTTGGGTGGTGCTACTTATCGTCATCTTCATCGTCGTCAACAACATATCATCGCCAAGATCATCATCAACACCGTCGCTCCTGCTGCAACTACCAGACAGTACATCAATCATGATATGTTCATGTCTCTCTCTGAAGTTGCTATTTTGTGGGCGATGTTGCTGTACATGATTTGTTGCTTTGATAGCTTGCTAGATTGTTGCATGCTAGTTTCTGTCTTAGTCATGAATTATTTACAGGAATTGATCATGAACTTGCCTAACATTCCAACAAAATGGAAGAGAGAGATGAAAGCATTTGATACTTTCTAAAGATCTATGATTAATAAGATTGCTTAGCATTTTCATGTTAGGGAGGGCAAGCGGAGACCGTTGAAAGATCTTGCTGCTCAAGAACTTTGTGTTAAGATACAACGGTAAGAGCGCAACCCGGTATGTGTGATATTGTAGTGAAACTATTTTTCTATGTGGTGTTCAAGCTTTGATTTCAGTTTTGGACCACTCAACGGCATTTTGGTTTGCTTTAGCACATGTAAACTTGAATTTGTTTAACCAATCCTTTTTGTTCCAGTTGCTAATAAATCAATGTTGTGACTACAAGTTTTGTGAAGTTGAACTAGAATGATTCTGGAGCTCAGTAAACAACGTTTGATGTTGAGCGCTTGTCTTATTATGAAATTCAAATTGTTTAATTATCATCTATGTGATTAGTCCGTAGCTAATAGTTCACATAGCTACTTGCTAGTAGACTTGCTATTAGGTCTTTATGTGGTTTGTGCACAAAGAAGTGATCTTGACTAATAACAACTTGGGAACACGTAGAAGGGAGGGTCTTGCAAAGGCTACAACAAGGACCACCTTGGAAGGCTAAATACTCCTGGGTGACCGATAGCGGGATATGAAGCTAGTGCTGTGTATTCTTGAAGAACTGTTGGGACTAAAGATTAACTTTCATAAGAGTGAATTGTTTTGCTTTGGTAGGGCCAAAGAGGAACAAGATGCATATCAACAATTGTTCAGATGTGAATTGGAATCCTTAACATTCAGTTATCTAGGTATTATGATTCATCATAGTAAACTAACTAATAAAGAATGAAAATGCATCGAAGATCGATTTGAAAAGAAAATTAAGCTGCTGGAAGGGTAAGCTTATGTCCTATGGAGGTTGGCTGATGCTGATTGAATTCATTACTAACTAGTGTGTCGATGTTCTTGTTATATATTTTTTGAAGTACCCAAAGGGTACGAATGAGACTGGATTTTTACCGATCTCGATTTGGAAATTAGATGATGTTAAGACGAAGTATCGATTAGCAAGATGGGATATTATCTGTTGACCCAAGGACCAGGGGGTCTTGGCATTGAGAACCTGGAGATTAAAAATAAATGCCTTATGAGTAAATGGCTATATAGGTTTATCAGTAGAGACTGGCGGTATGTGGACACGGATTTTACGTAACAAATATTTACATTCAAAATCTCTGGCTCAAGTTACCGTAAGACCTAATGATTCACCATTTTGCAAGGGACTCATGAGGACAAAAGATTCATTCTTCCATAGGGCCAAATTCATTGTTGGTAATCGGCCGACAACAAGATTTTGGGAGGATAGGTAGTTAGGAGAGACGCCTCTAGCCTTACAGTACCCCATCCTATATAATATTGTACAATGTAAGGATGATTACGTGGCTAAAATATTACATGCAATGCCCTTAAATATCCAGTTCAAGAGGTCTTAGTAGGGGAGCGTTGGAGCTCCTAGCTACACTTGGTGTGGAGGTTGATGGATGTTCAACTCTCCGACCAGCCTTATTCCTTTCACTGGAACTTAACTATTAGCGGAGTGTTTATGGTCAAATCTATGTATATGGATCTATTTAAGTCTGGCCCAATCCCGAGATCGATTTATATTTGGAAAGTCAAGGTTCCCTTGCGCATCAAAGTTTTCATGTGGTTTATGTACAAGCAAGCAATCCTGACCAAAGATAATTTACTTAAGCGATGTTGGGTAGGTAGTGCACGATGTTGTTCTTGTGATCAAGACGAAACAATACAACATCTCTTCATAGATTGCCCTCTGGCGAAGTTACTTTGGCGAACCATTCATATAACCTTTAACATTACTCCTCCAGCTAGTATTGATGAGTCATTTGGGGCGTGGCTGACCGGAGTAGAACATATGACTGCGGCTCGTATTCAGATTGGAATATGCACGTTACTTTGGGTTATATGGAACTACAGGAACGATATTATTTTTAACAGAAAAAATATCTTAAATTTCTTGCAGGTTATCTTCAGAGCTATGACATGGATCTGTATGTGGTCGTTACTCATTCCTACGGACTCCAGGGAGCCTTTGGTTACTAGGTGCAACTGGTGGGAGATGGTAGCATGGGGTATCTTTAACCGGTTTGGATGGCGGTCTCATAATAGGATAGGTGTTTAGCGATCTGGTTCTATTATCTTGCCGGTTGTAGCTTTGATGTTATTTTGTTTTCCTTTACTTTTTGCTCCGTTTGCGAGCTGTGCTGGATCACGGACTTTGTATTTTCTTGGCATTTTTAATAGTATGGCCGCATGCATCTCTCGGATGCAGAGGCCAGGGGTAAGCCTCCTTTTACAAAAGAAAAAAAATACGAAGAAGGGAGGGTAGTAAACGGTGTTGTTTTTGTGATCAAGATGAATCAATCCAACATATTTTTCTCAAATGCCCACAAGCCAGGTTATTGTGGCATACAATACATGTGCCATTTAATGTATGTCCTCCTAACAACATCTAAAGTTTATTTGGGACATGGTTAAATGGGGTAGAGCCTAAGGCATGCACATATTCGAGTTGGAGTGTGTGCATTACTTTGGGCCATTTGGAATTGCTTAAATGACGTTATATTTAATCGAAACATCACAATATTTTTTGCAGGTCATGGCATCTGGATGGATTTCCCGATGGTCATTACTCAGCCGTGCGGAAGTCAGGGAGCATATGGCCTATGGGTGCAATCGCTGGGAGACGGTAGCATGGGATACGTACAATTGGTTTGGATGACGGTCCAATAATAAAATATTTGTTTAGTCAGCTGGTCCTATTTTAACTGGTTGTGGCATTTTATTCCTTTACGTTTGAGTTTGCTTGCGAGCATGAGTTGAACTACATACTTTGTTGCTATCTTGCTTAATAAAATGGTTGTGTGTATCACTTGATGCAGAGGCCGAGGGTAATCCTCATTTTCGAAAAAACCTGCTAGTAGACTGAAAATTCATCATCCTTAGTCTAACGCCTCCATGCCAATATTAGTTCTATCCATAACTAGCTTCCATGGCCATTTACAAGAAGCGCAAGAAAGGTTGGGAGAAGAACAAAAAGGAGCAATTCAGGTTCAAATACAAGCACAAGAAGAGAGACAATAAGAAATCTGCTGAAGCCAATGATAAGGACCCCAGTGTCCCAATAGTTCTACTGTATGTAGAAAAATAGAAGTAGTGGGTTAGTATAGTGCTTAACATGGATTTCACGATAGGAATTCTGGATGGAACCATGTGAAAATCAGTATGCTAACCCGGCAGATGAACCATGAACTCCGCCCCAGGACTCCTCCCGACTCCCGACTCCTCCGTGTCGCCCCTGCGCGGCGACCGGGGGGAACCCTAGCGCCGCCGCGTCCTCGTCCCTCCCCCGACCTCTCCTCCTCGCTGCCACCGGGGCGCTCTGCCGGGCAAAGCCCGGTCGGCGTGGGCGGCGGCGGGATCTCTTCTCCCACGGCTCGCTGGATCTGGCGCGGGCAGATCACGGCGGTGGTCGGCGGCGCGCTGGAGGCAGGGCGCGCCGGCGCGGGTTTGGGGGAGACGACAGTTTCCCCTGGTGTGCGTGGAAGTCTGCTCGGGGCGTGCGGCGGCGGCCCTCGGCAAGCGGTGGCGGGCGCTGGGTTCTCGGCGGCGCTCCGACGTGTGCAGGCGGCGGTGGTCCCTGTGCGTGGTCGGCGGCTCCGTCTTTGACCCGGACAGCGCAGGGGATGGCGGCGGCCCCGCGTGGACGACGATCTGATGCGGTGGTGCCGGTGGCTCGCTGATTTGCCGGTGCTGCAGGGTTCTGCCTGGCGGTGCTGGTGGTGACGGCGGCCCGTGCATGAGAGTTGAATCCCTTCGAACTGATCTGGGTGAAAACTTGCCTTCGGCATCTGCTAAGGCCGGCGGTGGCGGCGCAATCTGCGTCGTTCCCTTCTTGAAGGCATCGCCGTGGAGAAGTTCAAGGCCACTCTCTGCTACCTCTGGGGGAAACCATAGGTCGGATGATCGGATGACGGTGGCGCTCTGGTGTCGTTCCTCCCTTGGGGGTGTGAGGGAGTCCTGGATTAGGGGGTGTCCGGTTGGCCGGACTATAGCCTTTGGCCGGACTCCTGGACTATGAAGATACAAGATTGAAGACTTCGTTCCGTGTCCAGATGGGACTTTCCTTGGCGTGGAAGGCAAGCTTGGTGATACGGATATGTAGATCTCATACCATTGTAACCGACTCTGTGTAACCCTAACCCTCTTCGGTGCCTATATAAACTGGAGGGTTTTAGTTCGTAGGACGAACAACAATCATACCATAGGCTAGCTTCTAGGGTTTAGCCTCTCTGATCTCGTGATAGATCTACTCTTGTACTACCCATATCATCAATATCAATCAAGCAGGAGTAGGGTTTTACCTCCATCGAGAGGGCCCGAACCTGGGTAAAAACATCGTGTCCCTTGTCTCCTGTTACCATCCACCTAGATGCACAGTTCGGGACACCCTACCCGTGATCCGCAGGTTTTGACACCGACATTGGTGCTTTCATTGAGAGTTCCTCTGTGTCGTCATCTTTAGGCCCGATGGCTCCTCCGATCATCAACAACGATGCGGTCCAGGGTGAGACTTTTCTCCGCGGACAGATCTTCGTATTCGGCGGCTTCGCACTGCGGGCCAATTCGCTTGGCCATCTGGAGCAGATTGAAAGCTACGCCCCTAGCCATCAGGTCAGATTTGGAAGTTTGAACTACACGGCTGACGTCCGCAGAGACTTGATCTTCGACGGGTTCGAGCCACAGCCAAGCGCGCCGCACTGTCACGATGGGCATGATCTAGCTCTGCCGCTGAACAGTGCCCTGGAGGCCGCACCAGTGTCCGCTCCGACCCTTAGCTCGGAGCCGACTGCGCCGATCGAGGATGGGTGGCTGGACACCGCCTCGGAGGCTGCGATCTCTACGGCGATTGAGCCGAACACCAACCCTGTCCTTTGCAAGGCTCGTAACTCCAAGGTGTCGGACTCCTCTCCGGACTCCGAACCTTCCGCGCCCCTGCCAATGGAAGCCGATTGGGTGCCGGTCATGGAATTCACCGCCGCGGACATCTTTCAGCACTCTCCCTGTGGCGACATCCTGAATTCACTAAAGTCTCTCTCTTTGTCGGGAGAGCCCTGGCCAGACTATGGTCAGGAAGGTTGGGATGCGGACGACGGAGAAATTCAAAGCCCACCCACCACCCACTTCGTAGCCACTGTCAATGATTTAACCGACATGCTCGACTTCGACTCCGAAGACATCGACGGTATGGACGACGATGCAGGAGACGACCAAGAACCAGCGCCTACAGGGCACTGGAAGGCCACCTCGTCATACGATATTTACATGGTGGACATCCCAAAAGATGCGAATGGCGATGGAACAACGGAGGATGACCCCTCCAAGAAACAGCCTAAGCGCCGGCGTCAGCGGCGCCGCTCTAAATCTGGCCACAGCAAAAACGGTGATTCCGACATGGGAGACAATAACATCCCAGAAAGTGCCGAAGACAACCCCCTCCAGCAGGATTCAGCGCAGGAGGATGGAGAAGCCAGCCCTCATGAGAGAGCGGCAGACAGAAAGGTAGAGGACGGTAATTACATGCCTCCTTCCGAAGACGAGGCAAGCCTCGATGACGATGAATTTGTCGTGCCTGAGGATCCCGTCGAACAAGAGCATTTCAAACGCAGGCTTATGGCCACGGCAAGCAGCCTCAAGAAAAAGCAGCAATAACTTAGAGCTGACCAAGACTTGCTAGCCGGCAGATGGACTGAAGTCCTTGCGGCCAAAGAGTATGAACTCGAACGCCCCTCCAAGAGCTACCCAAAACGCAGGTTGCTACCCCGATTAGAGGAGGAAGCACCTAAACCTACATCACCAGCGCATGATACGGCCGACCGGCCATCTCGTGGCCGAGACAGAGAGGCCTCTCGGCCCTCCACTCAAGCCGCACCCCGGCGCCGCTCAGAAAATACCAAGGCGCGGGAAAATGCACCAGACCTGCGGGATATACTGGAGGACAAGGAAAGGCAAACAAGATCGATCTACGGATCGCGTGGGCGCCCCACGATACGTAATGATAACCGTCACGCCGGATATGGCAATTCCGACAGGGCCGAACACAACAGACAAAGCTCATTGGAGCTGCGTCGTGATATAGCCCAATACAGAGGCGCCGCACACCCACTATGCTTCACAGACGAAGTGATGGATCATCAAATACCTGAGGGTTATAAACCCGTAAACATCAAATCATACGATGGCACAACAGATCCTGCGGTATGGATCGAGGACTACCTCCTTCATATCCACATGGCCCGCGGTGATGATCTACACGCCATCAAATACCTCCCACTCAAGCTTAAAGGACTAGCTCGGCATTGGCTTAACAGCTTGCCAGCAGAGTCAATCGGTTGTTGGGAAGACCTGGAAGCCGCATTCCTCGACAACTTCCAGGGCACATATGTGCGACCACCAGGCGCCGATGACCTAAGCCACATAATTTAGCAGCCAGAGGAATCATCCAGACAATTCTGGACATGGTTCCTAACCAAGGAAAATCAAATCGTCGACTGTCCGGATGTAGAGGCCCTTGTAGCCTTCAAACATAACATCCGCGACGAGTGGCTTGCCCGGCACCTAGGACAGGAAAAGCCGAAATCCATGGCAGCCCTCACAACACTCATGACCCGCTTTTGCACGGGAGAGGACAGCTGGCTAGCTCGTAGTAACAACATGACCAAGAGCCCTAGCAATTCAGATACCAAGGACAGCAACGGCAGGTCGCGTCGCAACAAGCACAAGCGCCGCATTAATGGCGATAATACTGAGGATACGGTAGTTAATGCCGGATTCAAAGGCTCTAAACCTGGTCAGCGGAAAAAGCCATTCAAAAGAAATACTCCGGGCCCGTCCAATTTGGACCGAATACTCGATCGCTCGTGCCAGATACACGGCACCCCCGAAAAACCAGCCAACCACACCAACAGGGATTGTTGGGTGTTCAAGCAGGCAGGCAAGTTAAATGCCGAAAACAATGACAAGGGGCTGCATAGCGACGATGAGGAGGAGCCCCGGCCGCCGAACAATAGAGGACAGAAGGGCTTCCCCCTACAAGTGCGGACGGTGAACATGATATACGCAACCCACATACCCAAAAGGGAGCGGAAGCGTGCACTAAGGGACGTATATGCGATGGAGCCAGTCGCCCCAAAGTTCAATCTGTGGTCCTCCTGCCCGATCACTTTTGATCGAAGGGACCACCCCACTAGCATCCGCCATGGCGGATTCTCCGCATTGGTTCTAGACCCAATTGTTGACGGATTTCACCTTACTAGAGTCCTGATGGACGGCGGCAGCAGCGTGAACCTGCTTTATCAGGATACAGTGTGCAAAATGGGCATAGACCCCTCAAGGATTAAACCCACAAAGACGACCTTTAAAGGCGTCATACCAGGTGTAGAGGCCAACTGTACAGGCTCAGTTACACTTGAAGCGGTCTTCGGATCCCCGGATAACTTCCGAAGCGAGGAGTTAATCTTCGACATAGTCTCGTTCCGCAGCGGCTATCACGCACTGCTCGGACGAACCACATTTGCAAAGTTCAATGCGGTGCCGCACTATGCATACCTCAAGCTCAAGATGCCAGGCCCTTGAGGAGTCATTACGGTCAACGAAAACACCGAACGCTCTCTCCGAACGGAGGAGCATACGGCGGCTCTCGCGGCGGAAGTACAAAGAAGCCTCTCAAGGCAATTCTTGAGTACGGCTATTAAACGTCCGGACACCGTCAAGCGCACCTAGAGTAACCTACAACAAGACCGCCAGGCACGTCCCGAGCACGCGTAGCAATGCGGCCCCAACCCCAGCCCTCGCGAAATTGCGAAACCAGTAATACGCGTACATAATTACGCTCTGGAAATACCATGGGCATAGGGGGAGGGGCACGACCACGACAGGCCCAGAATGCGGCTCAACCGCACCAGGGGCTCCCGATTGTGTAATTCTTTTTTCTTACTTTCAGGACTCCTTTATCAAGAAGCCCTGTCCGGCAATAGAACCGGCGAACACACGATGCAACAGCCAGGGAAGCAGAAAGCTATGTCGAGTGTACAGGTGGTCTCTATAACGAGCAGTATACTTGTTTTACATATCATCCCACAGCTCGCTCCTGGAGGGGGACATGTCAAATAGTCCCGTCCCTTGCTTATCGCACTATTTGTATCATTCTGCTTTTACAGCAGCTTTTTAAATAAACAATGCACAACTTTTGCCTATTATTGCATTCCCTTTTCTTATCTATATATGTTCACTTATGACATGTTGCATCCGTACGCTTTGGTACGGCCAAATACACCGGGGGCTTAAGTACCCCAAAATATGGTGTGATAAGTCCAAACACTTTCACAAGTGCGGCACCCCGAACTTATATCATTATATGCATTGGATCCGAATCATGTCTTGGGTCAATAGTTGGGTTTGCCCAGCTCCCATGTTTTGGTACCTTACGTTCCGTTATATCGGCTAAGGTAACCACTGCGATTGTGCCCCGGTTGAGCTGGGTTAAGCACCTCAGTGGAGAAAGATAAAACTGACCGTCATGATAGGGCGAGAGCCGGTCGCTGTTCGAGAGGTTTTCGAGTCCCTAAAGACTTATGCCGCTTAGAGCGAGGAATCGGCTTTGTCCGGCCCAGGCGTGGATAGCGCCCCGAACTCGGTCTTCCGAATACTAGAGGCTTCGCCGAAATTTAAAATTATAGAATTCTATGGCTAAGTGAGAGTGTTCAAGCATTATAGTCTGGTTGCCTCGTTCGTTGCATTCAGCGCCTCCCTCGAAGGACCCAAGAATGGGGAAAAGAGTGCTCAAGTTTATCCCGAACACCCCAGCACTCGCGGCATGGGGCAGAAGCCGACGACTCGCCATCTCTCAAATTTAATAAACGGCCGCACAGAAGGTAATATTTTAAATTCCCAAGCATTGCTTAGCGCATATGAACAAGTTTTCAAGCGTACAGGATAACAAATGCAAGTTTACTCAAAAATAGCATCTTTGGAGCATTCACCCGCTATAAGGCGGGCACCCTTCGGGATGCCCGCATAATACATCTCGGGCTTGCGATACTCCCTGCCCGGCGGTGGAGCATCCGTCACAAGCTTCTCAGCGTCCATCTTGCCCCAGTGCACTTCAGCACGGGCAAGGGCCCTACGGGCACCTTCGATACAGATGGAGCGTTTGACGACTTCAATCCAATGGACAGGCGTCCACCAGACGCCTCACCAGCCCGAAGTAGCTCCCAGGCATGGCTTTCTTAGGCCACAGCCGAACTATGAGGCCCTTCATGGCCTGTTCGGCCAGCTTATGGAGCTCGACCAGCTGCTTCAGCTGGTCGCTCAAGGGCACCGGGTGTCTGGCCTCAGCATACTGAGACCAGAACACCTTCTCCATCGAGCTCCCCTCCTCGGCCCGGTAGAATGCGGTAGCATCGGACACACTGCGGGGCAGATCTGCAAATGCTCCTGGAGAGCTCCGGATTCGGGTAAGTAACAAGTAATTCACTTTCACGTGCTTGCTTTGCATGAAGAATGCCATACCCGCCGCTATCTTCTTCATTGCCTCAATTTCCTGGAGGGCTTTTGGGCTTCGGCCTTAGCGGCTTTGGCGCTCTCAAGGGCCGAGGCGAGCTCGGACTCTCGAGTCTTTGAGTCACGCTCCAAACTCTCGTGTTTTTCCACGAGAGCCTGGATTTCTTGCCGCACCTCTGCCACCCGTGCCTCCTGCTTCTCTCGCTCGGTGCGCTCCGCGGCCGCATTCCTTTCGGCCTTGGACACCGCCTCCTTCAGGGTTGCCACCTCGTTCGTGGCCCCTGCAATTCTCACGTTATTCCTGTCATTTTTTGCAACCACATCTTTTATATACTTCCATAAGGTATTACTTAATTTCCTTGTCCTCGAGCTGCTTTTTGGCTAGGCCAAGCTCGTTCTCGGACCGCTCGAGGCTCTGCTTCAATGCATTGACCTCCGCAGTCAGTGCGGCAGAGGTCAGCAGCGCAGCCTGCATTCCCCATATTGACATACTTATGTTAGACTCCTGCGTACATCTTTTTAGATCCTCAGTTCGGCTTTTCTTTCCGAACACCAAACTGAGCATTAGGGGCTACTGTCTATGCGGTAATATTTTTACATATACATACCTCAAAGCCTATTAGAAGGCTGGCACAGGCTTCAGCCAACCCGCTCTTTGCGGAATGAACTTTCTGGATCAACACACTCATAACAGTGCGGTGCTCCTCGTCGATGGAGGCGCCGTTAAGCGCCTCCAGCAAATTATCCTATGCCTCCAGTTGGATGGAGGTCACCGGTGTCGCAGTCTCGCCCTTCTTACGAAGGGGCCGCCTGCCGGACTCCGGAACCACTGAAGGTTCCGGTGCGGAGTCCGGCCCAGGGCCGGACTTAGAGCCCTTTGGGGTTTGATCCCCCTTGTGCCCAGAGTCCGGGAGGTTTCCTTGCGGCGCCTCCGGGACCTCCTCCTCGTGGCTGGGCCCCTGTTGGGACCCCACCTCGGCGTCATCCGCAGCGCGAGGAGAGGAGACGGCCGGAAGGGAAGTACTATTCATGTCCGACGAAGCCAGGGAGCCGCTCGTTGAAGTGTCGAGCCCGTCCTTGGGCGGGCTGCAGGGCTATATTCGGCGTTAGGAGATTCTATGCGACAAAATGAAACGCCATGAGTTATTCTGGTATCCGGACACTTACGATGTCGCCAGGGGCTTAGCCCTCGGTGGCCACTCCTCTTCGCCGTTGTCGGCGTTGGTGGAGTAGTCCGGAGGAAGGGTCCTTCCCTTCTTGGACCCTCCGGCCTCCCCAGTTGGGGCGGCCTTCCTTTTCTTCTCTTCCCCCGCTGGGGGAGAGGCCTCGTTTTCCTCCTTCTCGTCTTCACGGGAGGAGTCCGCCTCGGAGTCATCGGACGATGAGTCTGATAACACCTAGCGCCGGGAACTCTTTTGGGTCCCCATGGCCTTCTTCTTGGCCTTCTTCTCCGGCACCACGTAAGCTGCCGGAACCGGCAGCCCCATCAATCGGGTGTCCGCTGGGTCTTCTGGCAAGGGAGCCGGACAGTCAATCTGCCCGGACGTCTTTTGCCAGGCCTGTCAAAGGTAGGGGAGTTTAGATCCCGCATAGAGTCAAACTATGGAAACAAGTGTCCTGTAAAGGGTAAAATAGCTTACCTCGCCGGCTTGACGTTGCGAGCTAAATCCGCGATCTTCGGTAGCGGATGCGGGAGCCTCGGCGCCCTTGAACAGCACCTTCCAAGCATCTTCATACGTAGTGTCGAAGAGCCTGCTCAACGTTTGGTGCTGCGACGGATCAAACTCCCACAAGCTGAAGGCCCGTTGTTGGCACGGGACGATCTGGCGGATGATCATGACCTGGACTACGTTGACAAGCTTGAGCTTCTTGCTCACCAGATTTTTGACGCAGGATTGGAGTCCGGTTAGCTCTTCCGAACTACCCCATGTTAGGCCCGTCTCTTTCCACGAGGTGAGCCGTGTAGGGAAGCCGGATCGGAATTTGGGGGCCACTGCCCATTTAGGGTCACGCGCCTCGGTGATGTAGAACCACCCCGATTGCCACCCCTTTATGGTCTCCACGAAGGAGCCCTCGAGCCATAGGACGTTGGGCATCTTGCCCACCATGGCACCTCCGCACTCCGCTTGGCAGCTGCCCACTACCTTCGGCTTGACATTGAAGGTCTTCAGCCATAAGCCGAAGTGGGGCTGGATCCATAGGAAGGCCTCGCACACGACAATGAACGTCGAGATGTTGAGGATGAAATTCGGAACCAGATCGTGGAAATCCAGGCCGTAGTAGAACATGAGCCCCTGGACAAATGGGTGAAGTGGAAAACCTAGTCAGCGGAGGAAGTGGGTGAGGAACACCACCCTCTCATGGGGCCCGGGGGTGGGGATGAGCTGCCCCTTGTTGGGGAGCCGATGCGCGATGTCGCTAGACAAGTATCCGGCCTTCTGCAGCCTCTTGATGTGCCCCTCCGTAATGGAGGAGGCCATCCACTTGCCTCCCGCTCCGGACATGACTGGGGAAGGTTGAGGCGAGATGTGCGGACTTGGGCGCTGGAGCTCGAGTGCACGGAAATGGATAAGCAAAGGAGGAAGAAGGCGTAGGCAAAAAGGTGGATCCTTATCCCCTTATATGGATGGACGAAGCTATGCGTCCCCACCAGCCTGGTAAAACTCGCTTATCTCCCGAGCGCCGTAGTCAATGGCGCGGTTGGGTTACCCACGCCCGTATTGATGAGAATCCCGGAATAAGGGGACACGATCTCTTCTTTGACAAGACGTGCCAAGAAAACCACCTCGCTAAACGCGCTGAGGTGGGACAGTGAAAACGATCCGAATAAAACTTGGCCGTGGTGTGATGCCACGGAATACGTCAGCAGATTGAAGTTGTGTAAATATTATTCTCTCTACGGTGGTATGTAGAACTTATTTTGCAGAGTCGGACACTATCCTTGTGTTCAAAATCTTCTATGGAGGAGGAACCCGCCTTGCAATGCCGAAGACAATATGCGCGCCGGACTCATCGTCATTGAAGCCTGGTTCAGGGCTACTAAGGGAGTCCTGGATTAGGGGGTGTCCGGATGGCCGGACTATAGCCTTTGGCCGGACTCCTGGACTAGGAAGATACAAGATTGAAGACTTCGTCCCGTGTCCGGATGTGACTTTCCTTGGCGTGGAAGGCAAGCTTGGCGATACGGATATGTAGATCTCCTACCATTGTAACCGACTCTATGTAACCCTAACCCTCTTTGGTGCCTATATAAACCGGAGGGTTTTAGTCCGTAGGACGAACAACAATCATACCATATGCTAGCTTCTAGGGTTTAGCCTCTCTGATCTCGTGGTAGATCTACTCTTGTACTACCCATATCATCAATATCAATCAAGCAGGAGTAGGGTTTTACCTCCATCGAGAGGGCCCGAACCTGGGTAAAAACATCGTGTCCCTTGTCTCCTGTTACCATCCGCCTAGACGCACAGTTCGGGACCTCCTACCCGAGATCCGCCGGTTTTGACACCGATAGGGCGTCATTCTTGGAGGTACACACGTGATCGAGGGACAAGAAGACAGATTCTTTGGTGGAGCGGTGCTTCATCCTACACACTGATGGCGATGGATCTTGACGGCGTGGCGCAGTGCAGATTCGGAGTTCGTTGTGGGAGGATGGACTCGCCAGGAGGACGACGCTGTCGGGCGTTGTGGTGGCGTCGATGACAGAGAGACCTGACATGGTACATGCAACAGTAGAACTCTGAAGATGAATTGGTGGCAGGTGGCTGCGGCGGCCTCATACCCGGTAGGCGTCCTGGTTGAGGAGTGCGTCGGACTGGTAGGTGCCCCATACCCGGCAGGCATCCTGGTTCAGGTCTTAGATGTTTAGCTTTGGCTGCGATGTCTGTTTGGTATTATGCCGAGACTATCTGCGCCCCTTCATCAATTGGATAGGTGTAGCGACAGTTGTTGCTTAGACGGTGGCTTTAGTCTTACTGTTGTATGGCTTTATAAGGTTTTGTGAGAATATTAATAAAGTGGCCGTATGCATCATCCAGATGCAGAGGCGAGGGGGTCATCCTCCTTTTCTTAAAAAAATATCGGTTCATTCAAAAAAATATCGGTTCATTCCGATTTCTCTGCATCGCATTTGTTTCAGGGATGGAATACTTGCAATGAGAATTGTGTGGCTGATCATTTCTCACATGTGACGGAACTTGGCACATACGTGCAGGTTCTGTAACAAAATATTTACATGGTCAACTGAAGAATGTTACAGGCGATAATATTGGGTTATTGATAATTGCATTTTGAGGACTTGGTTGGCTTGTAATCAGAGTAGATGCTAGAGCTCTCTGATCACGCCATTTCCTAACTGTGAACTGGTACTGGTGCAGGGGCAGGGAGTTGCTGTCCAGCATGTGTAGGACGAACACCATGAACAATGAGCAGACGAACATCGGTATCGGCCCGAATATCCACATCAGCAGCGTCGTTGCGAAGTAGAGTGCTCGGAGCCCCATGGACCAGAAGTTGCCGCCCCGGATCACCGCATGCTGCATGTAGCTCGCCGGGACGTCGGAGTCCAGCGTGGTCACCAGGAAGCTGGCTTGGACATAGTACCTGATCAGTTGCAGAGCAACCAGATGCTGAGTCGTCTTTGAGAAATCGGTCTTAATCTAAGGTTTGGTAGAGCGGCAAGCTACCTTGCGGAGTGGATGAAGCAAGTGAAGGACACCAGAAAGCAGACGAGGAGGGAGATATACTTGACCGCCGCCGTCGCCTGGCTGTTGTCGCCGTAGACGAGCTCCGTCATGAACACCTTGCTTGTGCTGCTGACCCAGGCGCCGATGAGCGAGCCCAGCGCGATGGACAGCGAGGCCAGGTTCGTGGACGCCGCGATACTGCTGGAGATCACGCTCAGTGCCAGCCCCGTCTCCTCCGGAGCCGCCTGCCAACAAGCAGGAGACCAGATGAAGGAAAGTCTTCATGGTTCCTGCAATGCAAGGGAACTGCTGCAGTTACCTGGGCCATGCGGCGAACCCACGCCAGCTTGTTGTGATTCTCGTAGCCGATGACGGTTGCGGCCGGATGCCGGAGGATCCGGTAGAGGAGGATGAGGTGGTAGCCGAACATGATGACCAGGCCGCACGGCACCAGCACCAGGTCCAGGGAGCCCTTGTCAAGCATCATCTTCTCCTCTTCCCTTATCTCACTTTCTCTCTTTTATGAATGAATGAACCATATGGTTCCATGACGAGTATGCGATATGGCCATATGGTCTTGGCCGGAGGAGTAATGAGCCGGTTGCTTATGTGTTTTGTTCTGCACAGACTAGTAGTACCCGTGCTGTCCGATTGTTGCTTTGGGTGCAAGATATACGAGCAAGGCAAGCAACTCCGGCGAGCTTTGCTTCGACGAAAGGCGGTGAGGTTGACGCTTCACTGGTTATTATTGGGTCTGACTGACATCTTTGGACCAGGCCTGGATCAACGTTTCCCGGCTTTCACAACCATGACTCGAGTTTAATCCAACTTGGTGCTTGAGAGGCTCGCAGTCGCTAGGGAATTTATAATCCCCGCCTCATAGATTGCGTCCTAATATGGCGCTTCTGAGCGCGCTGAAGCACGCAACGTTATATTGAGAGACAAAACAATATCCCGTACTAAAAGAGTCCTTCCGCGAAATAAAACAACGGTTTTACTATAACTCATCTAGTTGAGTTTTAGTTATGTCTCATTCACTTTTTATAGCCATTGAATGATACTATAAGATGCGTGTGTGCTGACGTGAGTTATAGTATTACTTTGTATCTGATTTTGTTTTTTCAAGTGAGTGAGACCAAATTATATCTCATCTAAATGAGTTCTAGGCATTTCCATAAAACAAATAAAAAAGAGGGCTCAAATACACTGAGACATGCAACATTAGGGCCTAGTACTTCCGTTCTTTTGAGCTGCGGCTTGTGCAGAGGCGGCTTCTCGAGAGCTGCTTAGAGATACTGCAGTGGAAATAAGCTCTTAAGGAACTTGCGGTCCAGTTCTTTTTGGCTTTAGTTTATTTTCATAGGTTTTTGAAGGCAAGTGTATTCTGCAATGCCCTTGAGCGCGAAGTCACTTTTAGGGTAGTTACCGGTGAAGTATCTATCGTTCACACATGCATCATGATTCGTGCAGGAATCTACCAATCAAACACAATAACAGTCGCGCAATGTGCGCACTCTGGTGGTTTTGGGCGCACGGGGCGTTGGCGAGGCGTTGTGCACACCCGAACGCTCGCGAGTGCCACGTCGTGTGCAGCGGTTGGGCGTAGCGATGGAAAAAAAATGACCTATTCAGGCTCTCCTCGCGACCCTCCTCTCCTTCCTAATCTCCTGCCGCCGCCACCCGGTCCTTCCTCCTCGCCTCTGCCATTCGATCTCCGCCGCTCGGTCTTCTCCCCTGCATGCGCTCCGTCCCTTCCTCCTCGTTGGCGCTCAACTGGCAGTTGATGAGCAGCGGCGGACGAGCAGCGGCGGACGAGATCGGCGCGTCACGAGAGCGAACACGGCAGCTATCACGGGCAGAGCAGAGCGAAGCCGGCGTGGCGGCCGGGCGCGATCTGGAGAACTAGTGGGCGGTGATGCCCGATATGGGCCGGCGCGACCTACGCAGCGGAGCGATCTGGACGAGATGACTGGTGCCGGTTTCCTCACCATGCTGCGACCAGTGCCTCGGCAGGTGAGTTGTGTTGTTGTCCTCTTCGACGACGACGGCGGGCGGCACGCCCATCAGTGCCCGTGTGCCCCGACCGATGTGGACTGCTTGCGTTGGGCCATAGCAGCTGCTTGCTCAAGCCGGCGTGTGGACTGCCTGGTAAGCTCTATCAATCCACTCTGAATCTGCTTGTTCTTGCAATCTTGCTCTGTCCAATTTGGGGTTTGATATGCAGGGTCGCGTCCAACCCACTGCCAGTGAATTTTATTCTTCTGAATTGATGTGTTGCAGTGATCGGCTGCCCCGCTGCCTAAAATATATGTGCCCTTAAGGCGTGGTTTCCATGGGGATAAGAAACTGAGTTGGTTTTCAAGTGGTACCTGAATGTCTACACCTTGACAAGCTTGACTAAGCACTAGTGGTTGGGGCACCACCCAGTGGCGCCGCTTGAGAGAAAGCCGTGCACGTTTTTTCATTTAAAAAAATACATAGAGTGCTCGCCTCCGTCTAAAAAACATGTCGGAAAGAAAATCCTCACCTTCATCTAAAAAAAAAGTAAAAAAGAAAAATTTTACCACCACAACTTACCATCGAGTGCCACTTTGCATAACCCTACAACAACAACAACAAAGCCTTTAGTCCCAAGCAAGTTGGGGTAGGCTAGAGGTGAAACCGATAAGATCTCGCAACCAACTTGCCCATTTTCCACCACACCCGGGTCCGATGTGGCGCGTCGCTGAGAGGGTTACGCCCCAACGAAAATCTTTTGGGTTTCATCTCCATAAGAGTGGCTGAGTTTTTACGTTGGCTCGCCAAGCCTATCACAACCCTCCTCCTTTACCCGGGCTTGGGACCGGCTATGTTGAGACAACATAGGCGGAGTTCCACTTTGCATAACCCTCCATTTAGAAAATATGAAAGGTCCCCACATCCATCTAAAAAATACATTTAGAAATAATCCACACCTTCATCTAAAAAATCCAAAAGATTTTTCACCGCGGCCAACCAGCTTGCGCCACGTGGCATAGCTGGTTGGCCGTCCTTCATGCGTAGCTTAATGGGTTTAATTCCCCTACTAAATTTCACAAGAGAGCCTTCTATTGTCGTTTTTAGGACTGAATATATTTGATGCGTGGTTCAATAGAAATGTGGACACACGGATAGTGCCTTTTCACTATCATACAGTCCCAACAAAAAGACTCTCTGCGAAATCAATTCTGGTGTCTTGTTTGTTGTTTTATTTGATGTGAGGTAATATTCTGTTGCAGTGTTTAGTATATTTTATCTTTTCGTTTTTTATTTGAAGAAAGATGTTTTTCTTCCTTAAGAAAATATTATTTCGTAAATAGAACAATAGTCACCACACATGATCTTCCACCAAGTAGAAATTTTTGTGTGTGCAACTAAGATTGATTTCCAGATCAATTTGTGAAGGTGCGGCCCCATTCCCCCACCCCTCTCTGGGTTTGCTAGGAGCGCACCCACTGCCCACACCCGACCTCGCCACCGGGCCGCATCTTGGCGGAGCTAACACCGTAGGCCTCCATCTCTGCCGAAGAAGGGTTATTATCACATCCATCCCCACCCAAGAGCGCTCTAATCCTCTCGACAATGCTCACCACAGTTGCAGTTGCGAGCGCGGAAGCCGCTGTCCCATACCGAGGATGTGCAGACTGCAGGCATGTTTTAGATTATGATTGTGAAAGGCAGACAATTATGGTCTGCGATACTTTTTTACCAGAAATAGTACTGAACATGTTCTGATTTTACTAGAAGATTCATGTGGGCATTCATGTTATTGAAGAATTTTTCGAAATGGAAAGCTGAAGGCTGAATGTTTTTCCATTAACATTCTACATGTGCTGCTATAGATTGGTCAATGAAGGCCTCAACCATTGGAGGCACAAAATTGTGAAGCTTAAGATTCCCCACCCTTGTTTCAATCTCCGAGGATTTCTCAATGGTGAGCATTGCTTTTGTTTCCCTTGTCCTAATCTCTACCTCAAGATGCAATAGTTCTTATTGTACTACTTGGATTGTTATCTCATTGTAGTCTCTACTGTTATTTAATATAATAATAGTCCTATATTTCTCATGCAGGAGGGTTTGTTTAACACGGATAAGCCTTTTTACCTTATTCTTGCTTTACACACTAATATCAGTTAAATGAATTTCTGATATGATTGCTTCAGTGATAATTTTTGCAGAAGCACATGCTGATGGTGCACTTGCCTTTGGAATAATTACTTTGCTCTACAACAGTATGAAGGGTAAGCTAATTCTATTGTCACTGTGCTTCACACTTCTCTGTCATGGTTTACAGATTCAGATCTAGCAATTATGCTAAAGGCAGAGACAGAGAAGGGGATTAGTGGAGTGGATTTTCATTTTCAGTACTGGCTTTTACCATGACCCTGTCGTTGCCTCGTACTACAGCAACATATATGGTCAGTACTACATCTATGAGAATGGATATTACGTGTTATGGACTTCAGATGCGGTACTTACAAGTTCATCTGGTTACTCGAAATTTCTCGATGTGTCATTTTCTTACAGATAAATACTTAATAGGTACAGAGCTGCTGAGAGAAGGGTAGACATATCTACAAAGTTACGTATTTCCTACAGTTATTTCTCTTTTGTGTGCTAAAATATGTTTTCTGAACCAAGGGTGATGAGCAATTATTAAAAATTAAGTACTCCCTCCGGTCAATTGACGCTGCTTTAGTACAAAGTTAGTGCAACTTTGTACTAAACCACCGTCAATTAATACGGATCGGAGGGAATATAATATTTGGTGACGTATGTTTTTCATTGATGATCTATTTCTTAAAATAAATATTTTAATTCCCCATTGATTTTGTTTTATTGCCACACTTGTTTAGGCGAGGCCCTTTGTAAAAGATTGTAGAACCTATACAGCCTACTATCTACAAACATGGTCCTGATTTGGGATGGAATCAAATGACGTTTCTGTTCTCTGAACCCCATTTGTAGAGCTATGCTAAAGTGTTAAAAAGTGTACATATGCCATGTTCTACAATCAACTTATCTTACTTATGAATGCCCTCGCAGAAAACATGTTAATATTTGTTCCATTGTCTTTCAGGAGGGCCACAAGCCTAGTATGATTTGTCAGAGCGACATCTACCCTCCCTGCCACAAATGATTGATCCTTTTAACCAGGTTTGGGAATAGAAACATTAGGGCTTTTGCTGAATGGATTGTAGCTTTTGTCTTGCACTGAACTTAACAAGTGCCTATGCAGATTCAGAATCCGAACTTTCGTTTCATTAAAAAAGAAAACCGAGGTTGGTCATCCATGATGCATTTATAGATCCATTTGATGATGAATCCCATCCCATCTTGAATACCCCTCCCTTCATTTCAAAGGTACTAGACTACTAGCTAGCATTACCTTGTTTGTGTTTGCCGATTAAGTTTTGAGATGAATAGCTATTATTTTTATTCTGAATCTTTTATATATGACAACTTCTGTACATACTGATGTCCAGATAAATCAGCTATGTAGTTTTGATATTTCATATATACCATCAATTTTTTCCTCAAGCAATGAGATTAAAATCAGTTCTGTGTTGTGCAACAAATATCATCAGAGTGATCACTCCAAGATTTTAATATTGGTAATTATGTATGGTCCTAGCCATTTTTGGTAGCATACTGTAGCCAAGATATAGTATGTACTGTCATTTTTCTTTTTGTGGTTGAAAGATATGACAGTTCAGTTGTCCAACAAGAATTTTAGAGGTTACTTCAGAACTTTGGGTCATTAGTTTGGAGAAACATTTTTGGCTTTCCCTCTTCTGCTGCTGTTCATGAGGATATCCCTTTTTTTAAAATTATTGCGTTAATTAAGAAAAGGCTATACCATGTTATTTGGAAATTTATCTCAGCTTTTTTGTTTGCAAATTGATTTGTTGAACTTTTGGTGTAAGGAGATCAACTACCTCTTGCTTGCATTGCATGTTAAAACGCTTTGGTGAAGAAATATGTAATATAAGAGGTATTCTCCTCTTCAGTTTGACTTCTTGACAAATGAAATAAAAGTGAATTCTTAATGGAAATACACCCGATCCTTTCTATATGGCAATGACAGTTCTAGGATTAGTAGTTCTACTTAATATTTCTTATTATTTGTTGTCAAATACACCTAAAGGCACCATAGTATTTATTTTTGTTAATAATCATTGACTTGATATTAGAGCTTTATCGTCTCAGTTTATATTTTTTCAAATGGATTTGCTTATCAAATGGTTGTCTCTTGGGTAATGTGTGCACTTAATTCAAGCCAAGTTATGAACTGGAATGCATTTGCAAGCAGAGGAGCGTGTCCGGCTGTTGTCGTACGAGAAGAAGCTAGTGTGTGCAGCTGAGGACCCAGGATGCTAACGGTGTAGAGTCGTTCACCATCGAGAGGACCAGGGCTTCCATCATGGTCCTCCGGACCAAGCTCAACATATCTGCCGCCTTCATCGACAACTTGTCCTGGAGGATCATTGCCGTCTGCAACGACTCACCTGAATGTACGCCTGTGATGGCATTTTAGTTTCTTCCCCACGTGATGCATCAATACAATAAGTTTATCAAGAATTGCATGAATGTGCTATCCAGATCCAAAAAGAAAATGAAGGTGTCGTTCCCCAACCTGGCACTGCCCAGTCCATTTTAGTCTTATTGTTTCACTCAGCAACTTTACAGCTACTTCCATATTCCTCTGCTTAGTCTTAGACAAATGCAGATAAGAAAGTGAGCATTCCTCTACTTAATCTGATCCATTAACAATACTTAGTATAGACAAGAAAGTGAAAGGGGCGCACCCCACCTGGCACCGCCCCAGCTTCCTTTCAGGCGGCGCACCAAGGGTGCGCCCCAACCACTAGTTAATTATCAGTTGTTGCCATACCAAGCCTATATGAGACTATATACAGCTCCTGGACCCCATAATGCATGCACGGTAGAAAAAAGTTGTCAGTCTCTCTCTTCTCTTACACACTAAATGAAGCCTTTTAGAGCAACTCCAATGGGGCGACCCATTTCGTCCGCCCGCGTCCGTTTGGGTCGGCACGGACAAAAGTGACAACCCAACGCACCGACCCAAACTCAAATCGTGTCCGCCTGGCGTCTGCGCCGACCCATTTCCGGCCCAAAATTGCGCCTGGAATGCGTCGGCGCGGACGCGAAGCACACGCTCCGCGCGTCTCCTCGTCGTCCGCCCCGTCCCCACCTGGCGACCACCCAACCGCCACCGATCGTCTTATTTATGATGACCACCGACAGTGGGCCCACGCGTCAGCCAATGCGCGCGTCCTTTTTTAACCACGCGTGCGGCAGGGTCGGCCTCATCCACTTCTCTCGTCCACATCTGGCCCCCCACCACTCCCTTTGCTTCCTCGCCGGCGACCGCAAACCCTAGCGCGCCCATGGGCCTCTTCGGCAGCAGCAAGGGCAAGGGCAAGGGCACCACCGGCGCCTCGTCATCCCGTGCTCCCCCTCCCCCTCCACTGCCGGCGCGTTTTCGCCCTGAATGCCGGCGCCTGCACATCCCCGTGCACCAGGCGCGGTGGCACTGGGAATACATGCAGCCCCTCCCCTACCCCGACGTGACGCTGCCGCATCATTGGCATTTGGATCCAAACCGGAGCCCGGTGCCGGCGGTTCCGCGGACCCAGCAGGCGCACGACGACGAGGTGCGCCGGCGCCGCGCACTGCTCACGCCGGAGCAGCGTCGGCTGCCCGAGTACGCCGCCGACTCTCCCAACTGGGAGGCTTGATTCGCCCTCAAACACGAGGAGCAACGGCGCTCGGGTGTCGACGTCGTCCCGCCGCCGTTCCCACCGCCGCCCCCAGAGGTAGAGCCGGAGGACATGGAGGCGGAGGCGGAGTACCAAGCCGCCCTCGAGGAGGCCCTGCAGCACATGCTGGAGGCTAGCCGCATCGACGAGGACGCGCACTGGGACGGGCTGGAGCAAGCCCTTGCACTGTCGGCGGCGGGGGACTCCGTCCACAGTCCGATCTTCGTGTCGTCGCCTCCACCATCACCGCCCGTCCAGCACAAGCCGGAGCCGGAGCCGTCGCGTAAGCGCTCCCTGTTGGGGAACGTAGTAATTTCAAAAAAAATCCTAGCACACACAAGATCATCGTGATGCATAGCAACGAGACGGGAGAGTGTGTCCACGTACCCTCGTAGACCGAAAGCGGAAGCGTTGGCACAACGCGGTTGATGTAGTCGTACGTCTTCACAGCCCGACCGATCAAGCACCGAAACTACGACACCTCCGAGTTCTTGCACACGTTCAGCTCGATGACGTTCCCCATACTCCGATCCAGCAGAATGTCTGGGAAGAGTTTCGTCAGCACGACGGCGTGGTGATGATCTTGATGTTCTACCGTCGCAGGGCTTCGCCTAAGCACCGCTACAATATTATCGAGGAGAACTATGGTGGAGGGGGGCACCGCACACGGCTAAGAGATCAATGATCAATTGTTGTGTCTATCGGGTGCCCCCCTCCCCCGTATATAAAGGAGTGGAGGAGGGGGCCGGCCAAGGGGAGTGGCGCGCCCTAGGGGGGAGTCCAATCCCAACTGGGAGTAGGACTCCCCCTTTCCTATTAGGAGAGGGAGAGGGAAGGAAGAGGTGGGAGGGAAGAAGGAAAGGGGGCCGACCCCCCTCCCAATTCGGTTTGGGGTTGGGGGGGCGCCCCCTCCTTTGCTTCTTCTCCCTCCTTTCCACTAAGGCCCAATAAGGCCCATATACCTCCCGGGGGCTTCCGATAACCTCCCGGAGCTCCGGTATTGTCCCAATCTCACCCGGAACCTTTCCGGTGTCCAAATATAGTCGTCCAATATATTGATCTTTATGTCTCGAACATTTTGAGACACCTCGTCAAGTCCGTGCTCATATCCGGGACTCCGAACAACCTTCGGTACATCAAAACTTATAAACTCATAATAAAAATGTCAACAAAACCTTAAGCATGCAGACCCTACGGGTTCGAGAACTATGTATACATGACCGAGACTCGTTTTCGGTCAATAACCAATAGTGGAACCTGGATGCTCATATTGGCTCCTACATATTCTACGAAGATCTTTATCGGTCAAACCGCATAACAACATACGTTGTTCCCTTTGTCATCGGTATGTTACTTGCCCGAGATTCGATCGTCGGTATCCAATACCTAGTTCAATCTCGTTACCGGTAAGTCTCTTTACTCGTTACGTAATGCATCATCTCGTCACTAACTCATTTGCTACATTGCTTGCAAGGCTTATAGTGATGTGCATTACCGAGAGGGCCCAGAGATACCTCTCCGACAATCAGAGTGACAAATCCTAATCTCAAAATACATCAACTCAACAAGTACCATTGGAGACACCTATAGAGAACCTTTATAATCACCCAGTTACGTTGTGACGTTTGGTAGCACACAAAGTGTTCCTCCGGTAAATGGCAGTTACATAATCTCATAGTCATAGGAACATGTATAAGTCATGAAGAAAGCAATAGCAACATACTAAATGATCAAGTGCTAAGCTAACGGAATGGGTCAAGTCAATCACATCATTCTCCTAATGATGTGATCCCGTTAGTCAAATGACAACCCATGTTTATGGTTAGGAAACTTAACCATCTTTGATTTACGAGCTAGTCAAGTAGATTCATACTAGTGACACTATGTTTGTCTATGTATTCACACATGTATTATGTTTCCAGATAATACAATTCTAGCATGAATAATAAACATTTATCATGATATAAGGAAATAAATAATAACTTTATTATTGCCTCTAGGGCATATTTCCTTCAGTCTCCCACTTGCACTAGAGTCAATAATCTAGATTACACAGTAATGATTCTAACACCCATGGAGCCTTGGTGTTGATCATGTTTTGCTCGTGGAAGAGACTTATTCAACGGGTCTGCAACATTTAGATCCGTATGTATCTTGCAAATCTCTATGTCTCCCACCTGGACTTGGTCCCGGATGGAATTGAAGCGTCTCTTAATGTGCTTGGTTCTGTTCTGAAATTTGGATTCCTTTGCCAAGGCAATTGCACCAGTATTGTCACAAAAGATTTTCATTGGACCCGGTACACTAGGTACGACACCTAGATCGGATATGAACTCCTTCATCCAGACTCCTTCATTTGCTGCTTCCGAAGCAGCTATGTACTCCGCTTCACATGTAGATCCCGCTACGACGCTTTGTTTAGAACTGCACCAACTGACAGCTCCACCGTTTAATATAAACACGTAGCCGGTTTGCGATTTAGAATCGTCCGGATCAGTGTCAAAGCTTGCATCGACGTAACCATTTACGACTAGCTCTTTGTCACCTCCATAAACGAGAAACATATCCTTAGTCCTTTTTAGGTATTTCAGGATGTTCTTGACCGCTGTCTAGTGATCCACTCCTGGATTACTTTGGTACCTCCCTGCTAAACTAATAGCAAGGCACACATCAGGTCTGGTACACAGCATTGCATACATGATAGAGCCTATGGCTGAAGCATAGGGAACTTCTTTCATTTTCTCTCTATCTTCTGCAGTGGTCGGGCATTGAGTCTGACTCAATTTCACACCCATTTTGAACTTTTTCAAAACTTTATCAAGGTATGTGCTTTGTGAAAGTCCAATTAAGCGTCTCGATCTATCTCTATAGATCTTGATGCCTAATATGTAAGCAGCTTCACCGAGGTCTTCCATTGAAAAACTTTTATTCAAGTATCCTTTTATGCTATCCAGAAACTCTATATCATTTCCAATCAATAATATGTCGTCCACATATAATATTAGAAATGCTACAGAGCTCCCACTCACTTTCTTGTAAATACAGGCTTCTCCAAAAGTCTGTATAAAACCATATGCTTTGATCACATTATCAAACTGTTTATTCCAACTCCGAGAGGCTTGCACCAGTCCATAAATGGATCGCTGGAGCTTCCACACTTTGTTAGCATCCTTTGGATTGACAAAACCTTCTGGTTGCATCATATACAACTCTTCTTCCAGAAATTCATTCAGGAATGCAGTTTTGACATCCATTTGCCAGATTTCATACTCATAAAATGCGGAAATTTCTAACATGATTCGGACAGACTTAAGCATCACTACGGGTGAGAAATTCTCATCGTAGTCAACCCCTTGAACTTGTCAAAAACCTTTTGCAACAAGTCGAGCTTTGTAGACAGTAACATTACCATCAGAGTCAGTCTTCTTCTTAAAAATCCATTTATTCTCGATGGCTTGCCGATCATAGGGCAAGTCAACCAAAGTCCACACTATGTTCTCATACATGGATCCCATCTCAGATTTCATGGCTTCAAGCCATTTTGCGGAATCTAGGCTCATCATCGCTTCCTCATAGTTCATAGGTTCGACATGGTCAAGTAACATGACCTCCAAAATAGGATTACCGTACCACTCTGGCGCGGATCTTACTCTGGTTGACCTAGGAGGTTCTGTAGTAACTTGTTCTGAAGTTTCATGATCATTATCATTAGCTTCCTCACTTATTGGTGTAGTCGTCACAGGAACCGGTTTCTGTGATGAGCTATTTTCCAATAAAGGAGAAGGTACAGTTACCTCATCAAGTTCTACTTTCCTCCTACTCACTTCTTTCGAGAGAAACTCCTTCTCTAGAAAGGATCCATTCTTTGCAACAAATGTCTTGAATTCGGATCTGTGATAGAAGGTGTACCCAACTGTTTCCTTTGGGTATCCTATGAAGACACATTTCTCCGATTTGGGTCCAAGCTTATCACGTTGATGTTTTTTCACATAAGCATCGCAGCCCCAAACTTTAAGAAATGACAACTTTGGTTTCTTGCCAAACCATAGTTCATAAGGCGGCGTCTCAACGGATTTTGATGGTGCCCTATTTAACGTGAATGCGGCCGTCTCTAAAGCATAACCCCAAAAAAATAGCGGTAAATCAGTAAGAGACATCATAGATCCCACCATATCTAGTAAAGTATGATTACGATGTTTGGACACACCATTACGCTGTGGTGTTCTGGGTGGCGTGAGTTGCGAAACTATTCCGCATTGCTTCAAATGTAAACCAAACTCGTAACTCAAATATTCTCCTCCACGATCAGATCGTAGAAACTTTATTTTCTTCTTACGATGATTTTCAACTTCACTCTGAAATTCTTTGAACTTTTCAAATGTTTCAGACTTATGTTTCATTAAGTAGATATACCCATATCTGCTCAAATCATCTGTGAAGGTGAGAAAATAACGATATCCGCCACGAGCCTCAACATTCATTGGACCAAATACATTAGTATGTATGATTTCCAAAAAAATCAGTTCCTCTCTCCATAGTACCGGAGAACGGCGTTTTAGTCATCTTGCCCATGAGGCATGGTTCGCAAGTACCAAGTGATTCATAATTAAGTGATTCCAAAAGTCCATCAGTATGGAGTTTCTTCATGCGCTTTACACCAATATGACTTAAACGGCAGTGCCACAAATAAATTGCACTATCATTATCAACTCTGCATCTTTTGGCTTCAACATTATGAATATGTGTATCACTACTATCGAGTTTCATCAAAAATAGACCACTCTTCAAAGGTTCATGACCATAAAAAATATTACTCATATAAATAGAACAACCATTATTCTCAGATTTAAATGAATAACCGTCTCGCATCAAACAAGATCCAGATATAATGTTCATGCTCAACGCTGGCACCAAATAACAATTATTTAGGTCTAAAACTAATCCCGAAGGTAGATGTAGAGGTAGCGTGCCGACGGCGATCACATCGACTTTGGAACCATTTCCCACGCGCATCGTCACCTCGTCCTTAGCCAGTGTCCGCTTAAACCGTACTCCCTGTTTCGAGTTGCAAATATTAGCAACAGAACCAGTATAAAATACCCAGGTGCTACTACGAGCTCTGGTAAGGTACACATCAATAACATGTATATCGCATATACCTTTGTTCACCTTGCCATCCTTCTTATCCGCCAAATACTTGGGGCAGTTCCGCTTCTAGTGACCAGTCTTCTTGCAGTAGAAGCACTCAGTCTCAGGCTTAGGTCCAGACTTGGGTTTCTTCTCTTGAGCAGCAACTTGTTTGCTGTTCTTCTTGAAGTTCCCCTTCTTTTTCCCTTTGCCCTTTTTCTTGAAACTGGTGGTCTTATTGACCATCAACGCTTGATGCTCCTTCTTGATTTCTACCTCCGTAGCTTTTAGCATTGCGAAGAGCTCGGGAATTGTCTTTTCCATCCCTTGCATATTATAGTTATAACGAAGCTCTTGTAGCTTGGTGGCAGTGATTGAAGAATTCTATCAATGACTATCATCCGGAAGATTAACTCCTAGTTGAATCAAGTGATTGTTATACCCAGAAATTCTGAGTATATGCTCACTGACAGAACTATTCTCCTCCATCTTGCAGCTATAGAACTTATTGCAGACTTCATATCTCTCAATCCGGGCATTTGCTTGAAATATTAACTTCAACTCCTGGAACATCTCATATGCTCCATGACGTTCAAAACATCGTTGAAGTCCCGGCTCTAAGCCGTAAAGCATGGCACACTGAACTATCGAGTAGTCCTCAGCTTTGCTCTGCCAGATGTTCACAACATCTGGTGTTGCTCCTGCAGCAGGTTTGGCACCCAGCGATGCTTCCAGGATGTAATTCTTCTGTGCAGAAATGAGGATAATCCTCAAGTTACGTAGCCAGTCCGTGTAATTGCTACCATCATCTTTCAACTTTGCTTTCTCAAGGAACGATTAAAATTCAACGGAACAACAGCACGAGCCATCTATCTACAACAAACATAGACAAACAAAATACTATCAGGTACTAAGTTCATGATAAATTTAAGTTCAATTAATCATATTACTTAAGAACTCCCACTTAGATAGACATCTCTCTAAAGTGATCACGTGATCCAAATCAACTAAACCATAACCGATCATCACGTGAAATGGAGTAGCTTTCAATGGTGAACATCACTATGTTGATCATATCTACTATATGATTCATGCTCGACCTTTCGGTCTCAGTGTTCCGAGGCCATATCTGCATATGCTAGGCTCGTCAAGTTTAACATGAGTATTCTGCGTGTGCAAAACTGGCTTGCACCCGTTGTAGATGGACGTAGAGCTTATCACACCTGATCATCACGTGGTGTCTGGGCACGACGAACTTTGGCAACGGTGCATACTCAGGGAGAACACGTTTATCTTGAAATTTAGTGAGAGATCATCTTATAATGCTACCGTCAATCAAGGCAAGATAAGATGCATAAATATAAGTGATATGATATGGCCATCATCATCTTGTGCTTGTGATCTCCATCTCCGAAGCACCGTCATGAGCACCATCGTCACCGGCGCGACACCTTGATCTCCATTGTAGCATCATTGTCGTCTCGCCAACTATTGCTTCTACGACTATCGCTACCGCTTAGAGATAAAGTAAAGCAATTACAGGGCGATTGCACTTCATACAATAAAGCGACAACCATATGGCTCCTGCCAGTTGCTGATAACTTCGGTTACAAAACATGATCATCTCATACAATAAAATATAGCATCACGTCTTGACCATATCACATCACAACATGCCCTGCAAAAACAAGTTAGACGTCCTCTACTTTGTTGTTGCAAGTTTTGCGTGGCTGTTACGGGCTTTAGCAAGAACCGTTCTTACCTACGCATCAAAACCAAAACGATAGTTTGTCAAGTTAGAGCTGTTTTAACCTTCGCAAGGACCGGGCGTAGCCACACTCGGTTCAACTAAAGTTGGAGAAACAGACACCCGCTAGTCACATGTGTGCAAAGCACGGCGGTAAAACCTGTCTCGCGTAAGCGTACGCGTAATGTCGGTCCGGGCCGCTTCATCCAACAATACCTCCAAACCAAAGTATGACATGTAGGTAAGCAGTATAACTTGTATCGCCCACAACTCACTTGTGTTCTACTCGTGCATAGAACATCAACGCATAAAACCTAGGCTCTGATGCCACTGTTAGGGAACGTAGTAATTTCAAAAAAATTCCTACGCACACACAAGATCATCGTGATGCATAGCAACGAGAGGGGAGAGTGTGTCCATGTACCCTCATAGACCGAAAGCTGAAGCGTTAGAAGAACGCGGTTGATGTAGACGTACGTCTTCACAGCCCGACCAATCAAGCACCGAAACTACGGCACCTCCGAGTTATTGCACACGTTCAGCTCGATGACGTTCCCCGTACTCCGATCCAGCAGAATGTCGAGGAAGAGTTTCGTCAGCACGACGGCGTGGTGATGATCTTGATGTTCTACCATCGCAGGGCTTCACCTAAGCACCGCTACAATATTATCAAGGAGAACTATGGTGGAGGGGGGCACCGCACATGGCTAAGAGATCAATGATCAATTGTTGTGTCTATGGGGTGCCCCCCTCCCCCGTATATAAAGGAGTGGAGGAGGGGGCCGGCCAAGGGGGGTGGCGCGCCCTAGGGGGGATTCCAATCCCAACCGGGAGTAGGACTCCCCCTTTCCTATTTGGATAGGGAGAAGGAAGGAAGAGGTGGGAGGGAAGAAGGAAAGGGGGGCCCGGCACCCCTCCCCATTCGGATTGGGCATGGGGGGCGCGCCCCCTCCTTTGCTTCTTCTCCCTCCTTTCCTCTAAGGCCCAATAAGGCCCATATACCTCCCGGGGGGTTCTGATAACCTCCCGGAGCTCCGGTATTGTCCCAATCTCACCCGGAACCTTTCCGGTGTCCAAATATAGTCGTCCAATATATTGATTTTTATGCCTCGAACATTTTGAGACTCCTTGTCAAGTCCGTGATCATATCCGGGACTCCGAACAACCTTCTGTACATCAAAACTTATAAACTCATAATAAAATTGTCAACGAAACCTTAAGTGTGCGGACCCTATGGGTTCGAGAACTATGTAGACAAGACCGAGACTCGTTTCCGGTCAATAACCAATAGCAGAACCTGGATGCTCATGTTGGCTGCTACATATTCTACGAAGATCTTTATCGGTCAAACCGCATAACAACATACGTTGTTCCCTTTGTCATCGGTATGTTAGTTTCCCGAGATTCGATCATCGGTATCCAATAGCTAGTTCAATCTCGTTACCGGTAAGTCTTTTTACTCGTTACGTAATGCATCATCTCGTAACTAACTCATTAGCTACATTGCTTGCAAGGCTTATAGTGATGTGCATTACCGAGAGGGCCCAGAGATACCTCTCCGACAATCGGAGTGACAAATCCTAATCTCGAAATACGTCAACTCAACAAGTACCATTGGAGACACCTGTAGAGCACCTCTATAATCACCCAGTTACGTTGTGAGGTTTGGTAGCACACAAAGTGTTCCTCCGATAAACGGGAGTTACATAATCTCATAGTCATAGGAACATGTATAAGTCATGAAGAAAGCAATAGCAACATACTAAACGATCAAGTGCTAAGCTAACGGAATGGGTGAAGTCAATCACATCATTCTCCTAATGATGTGATCATGTTAGTCAAATGACACCCCATGTCTATGGTTAGGAAACTTAACCATCTTTGATTTACGAGCTAGTCAAGTAGAGGCTTACTAGTGACACTATGTTTGTGTATGTATTCACACATGTATTATGTTTCCGGGTAATACAATTCTAGCATGAATAATAAACATTTATCATGATATAAGGAAATAAATAATAACTTTATTATTGCCTCTAGGGCATATTTCCTTCACTCCCCGCCTCCACCCACTTGGCCAGAGGAAGCCTACTCGTGGACGGGCCAGTAACATGAGTGGGTGAGTGCGCCTCCCATCCACTTCGCCGCCACGCCGGAGGAGGAGGCGGCCCACCTCGAGCGATGGAAGGAGCACTGGCTCCGCCAGGAGCAGGCCGACAGCGAGGAGCAGATGCGCTACGAGGCCATGCTCCAATGGGACGCGGAGGCGCTCCGGCTCGAGGAGGAGGAGGAGGAGCGCGCACGGCTTGCCGCAATGCCGCCGCCCAATAGACGCCGGAGGAGGCTGCCCTGGCAGCATACCAGGCGGCGTTCGGGTGGCCTGGCCTGCTCCGGTCTTCATCGACCTCACCGACGACGGCGGCGTCGAGGGCAAGGGCAAGGACAACGACATCTAGAGCAGCGTGCGGGGCGGCAGCAGGCGGGCGCAGACTTTTTTTAATGTTTTATTTAATGTTTATTAGATTTAGGTGGACTTTGGCCGGCGTTTGACCGGCCACTTTATGTTAATTATGTTTATTTATGTTTATTTCGTGCAACTTGTTTTTTTTCACGCCGGCACATTTGGGTCGGCCTCCCCATTGGGCGGTCGAGCCGACCCATTTTAAAATGCGGACGTGCACGTTCGCCTGGCCGACCCAAACGGACAAAAAGCGGACAAAGCGCGCGTCCGTTTGGGTCGCCCCGTTGGAGTTGCTCTTATTTCATTTTTTTCTCATTTAAATCATTCATATATTTTAGACCACAAACTCATGTTTGAAACTTTTTTATATATTTGAATTCTTAGCCCTTTATAATAAGACCAATTTTGATACATTTCAAAAGTGTTTAAATTTCAATGTTTCAATTCATTTGAAATTGGTTTTCATTTTAGTGAATTCTTTCTTTTTTTGGAATGAGTGAAACTTGTGTTTTTAAAACGAGAGAAGGATATTTAGTGAAATTAGTTTGTTTCCAAAGAGAGAAAATTTGAAAGTATTTTTGAAAAAGTGAAATATGTTATGAAATTATTGAAATGTATGAACTCATTTTTTTAATAGTGGAGTCTTATCCAAAATAAGTGAAATGGTTTCTGGATTAAGTGAAATATGCCTGAAATAACTGAAATGTTTTTATAAAAAAATTGAAACCGGATTCTTAATTTGAGTGGAATAAATTTGTGAATATATTTTTTGAAATAGTTGAAGTGAATACGATGTTGGGAGCTGCTTAGAACAAGACCAATGAGTGAAATATGTTCTCATTTTTTGTGAAATTATTTTTTTGGACTGCGAAACATGAGTTTTTGAAAAGCAGTGAAGCTTTTCTAGTGAAATTAGTTTGTTTCAAAAGAGTGATCTTTAAAAGTATTTTGAAAAAGTGAAATATGTTATGAAGTTATTGAAATATATTAGATCTTTAATTTTTGAAATAGCGGAGTCTTATCCGAAATAAATGAAATAGTATTTTGAGAAAGTGTAGTACATCAGAAAATTGAAATGGTTCTAAGAAAAAAAAATAAAACCAGATTCTTGAACCGAGTGAAATAATTTGTGAATCTGTTTTCTGAAATGATTGTTTGAAATTATTCTAAACTATATTTTGAAATAAATGAAATCAGAATTTCAACTCACTGAAATAGTTGAAGTGAAATAAATCGATTGAAACATTTAAATTTCAACGTGTTTGAAATATATTCAAGTTGGTCAGTCTGGACGCCATGAGTTTAAATATATAATGTGTTTCAATAAAAAAATGGTTTAAAAGATACGGTTGAGTTAAATTAGCAAAGGTAAAAATAAAAGTATGGATTTATTGTGTAAGAGAAGAGAGATGAGACTTGTCTACATGCATGTTGATGACATCATGTGGTGGGCCAGCGTGGTGAAATACCAACATTAGTAAATATGAGCAAACAATATTAAGTATACTGCATGTGGTATAAACTACAGTATGTGTGGTGCTGCGAGGTGATTGGCTGGAGCTGTGCCGCTAGCTACCGGTTCTGGTAGAAAAGCTTTTTCGTGCCCACCATGTAACATCATGCTGCTACCTAAGGGCATCTCTAACCGATTTCCTATTTGGCATTAGCAGAGGATAAATTTGGTTATCCTGTAATCATACTCCTATCTTTGTTAGAGTAAATTTATCCTCCTCGACACCCCCGACTTCTAATTATCCAAAACGTCATGGAGTAAAAAAAATTGACCTCTCCACCACCCCCTACGACGTCCCCACCCGCATTGCGTCATCGCCGGCATTGCTTCCAGCGACTACCCACTGTATCTGTCGACACTCCACTGCCTCCCTTCGCCCTCCGCACCGTCCTGCCCCACTCCGAGCAGATCGCCGGAATCAAGCTCAAACATCGTCACCACTGCATCGATCCCGTTCGATAGAGGCTCAGATCTTCTTTCTCCGAGCCTCTCCGTCCACTTCTGGCCATCTCGAAGCCCGCCGTCCATTATATGCTCAACGTCGCTGGCCAGCTGTAACACCTCCACCATGAGTCAAGTGTTCGATGGTTTTCCTAGATGATTTTTTGGTGCTTTTTTTCATCTTGTTTTTTGTTTTGTCAACCGAATTGAACTGAGTCATTTATGGTCAAGATGAAAAGGTTGAGAGAGATGATCTTCGAGGAGTCTTCGTTGGAGGAGGAGGAGGAAGAAGACAATGACGACTTCAAAATGGCCATTGTCATGATCCTCAATGAAGATTTTCAGTGGCATAGGAGAGGATCACAATTTGGCTGTATACACATCAATCGAGATAGAGCGGAGGGCCATGTCAAGATTATGAGAGATTTTTTCGACCCCAATCCAAGCTATCCGGAGAAGTATTTACGTCGGCGATTTTGAATGCATGGAGAAATCTTTCTCACCATTGCAAAAGCCGTGGAGAAGCCTGATGATTGGTCCAAACTCAGGAGAAGTGCGTCCGGAGAGATAAGTATGAGCCCTTTGATGAAGTGTATCATGACTGTTCCAGTGCTAGCATATGGGTGTCCGACTGACATTGTTGACGACTATGTTCGCATTGTAGCAGATGCAATCTTGGAGGTCGTTCGAAGGTACACAAAAGTCGTGATTGAGATCTTTGGGCCGGAGTACATGAGGGAACCCAATGATGAAGACACCGAGAGGCTGTTGGCATTGAGTGAAGAACGAGGATGGCCTGGGATGCTTGGATCAATTGACTGCATGCACTGGACATGGAAGAAATGTCCTCCATGATGGAAATGTTAGTACAAAAGCCACTAGAATTCCTGAGGTTGTTGCATCAGAGGATCTATATAATTTGACATCCTTTCTTTGGATTCCTGGCTCTCATAATGACCTAAATGTGATGTCGAGATCACCAATGTTAGCAAGGCCGTAGATGTTCCTCCTTGCAATATGTTGTCAATGGTCATGAGTACACGATGGGTTACTACCTCGCAGATGGCATCTACCCTTCATGGGCTATATTTGTCAAGACAATCCCGTGCGCTAAAGGTAACAAGAGATCTCACTTTGCAACGTGTCAAGAGTCAACAAGGAAGGTTGTGGAGAGAGCTTTCGGTGTGCTTCAGAAGCGCTTTTCATAATACGTGGCCTTGTCAAGTATTGGAACCCCAAGGCCCTATGGCAAATCATGACATGTGACATCATCTTGCATAATATGATCACTGAAGATGAGAGGCATGCTGAGAACTTCCGATACATCTCCAATGGGGATCCTATTGAGCCGCATCACGACGCAAATAGGATACAAAGATTTCTCAAAGCGCATCACAACATCGAGAACCATGAAGTTCATACCTAGCTCCAAGATAATCTTGTTGAGCCTCAGTGGCATCTCCATAGCACTTCGTAGGTGTCCTTTTATCATGCTCTTTACTTCATTGAAACCTTCTATGTGTTTGAATTTGAATAATTTGGTTTATAAACTATGAATTTGAACCCTTAATTATTATGTTTGAATTTAATATGTGTGCAAATATGTAATTGAAATGTACACCCTTGGTCCTTTTTAGTTTGCATATAAGAATTCCCTAGAGTCAAACTTCATAAAGTTTGACCATATTTATATGAAAAATATATCAATATCTACAATAGGAGAGTTATATGATATAAAAATTAAACTCAGGACACATCTAAATATTGATTTCATATTGGGAATGTTGATATTTTTTCTATAAATTCGGTCAAACTTTATGAAGTCTGACTTCAGGCAAATCTTATACTCAATCCGTCCGGAATTACTTGTCGGAGAAATAAATGTATCTAGATATATTTCAGTTCTAGATACAACCATTTTTATCCATTTATACGACAAGTAATTCTAGACAGAGGGAGTATGTGGAGTCAAAATGATCGGAGGGAGTACTATGTAAATGAAAATTAGAAAGATTTGGCATTCTTTTGCTCCATTATGTTTAAGTGATTGGTTAAAAATGACACTTTTTTAGATGAGTAAATATACTCACCTAAATGATATACTCACGTATCCTCCTCTAAAGTATAGGGGATCGATTAGATATACCCCAAGCATGCCCAAGCTTGCGAGTCAACGATTTTTGGCCAACAAGTCTCATACATAGCTTCCCCAAGCTCTTCGTCAAGGTGCTCACTACTCGATGCCACTGGAGATGACCAGGCTTGTGGGCTCGCACTAGAGTGCCTTCATCCAAGGGTGGTGTTTGCATGATAACTTCATGTTGGACCAGAGCAGAATAGGGAAATTGCACAGCTCTAGCACAGTTGCGGTTATGGTCAAGCTAGGCATAACCAAGGCATTTGTCATCGGATTGGGCCTTATTGCTCCAAGTTCTCAAGAGGCTAGGCTTTGGAGATAGGTGGATCACGTGGACGTGTGGCTTGTTGGCTTCGACCTCCACACGAGTCTTGATGAATTGGACGCCAGGGGAGATCATCATCAATAAGAGAGGCTTGCGGTAGGAGGACCCATTGTCACTGTTGTTGTTCGTTCTAGTGATGGATGGACTGCACTTCATATTGCGAAAGGTGTCAAACCATTGGCTTCTTCACACGCTTGCACGCTTAGGGTTGCATTACCAGGCATCCATTTATGCCGAAGACATGGTGACCTTCATTAAACTCAAATGAGCGAGTTTGCTCATCTATGCCACGATCGTGTTGGACTTCAGAGAGGCTTCCATCCTATGGACCAATGTGGAAATATCAGTGGCTCATTTCATCCGTCGCTCACCAGGACAAAGGGGAGGTTGCTCGTCAACCTTTAAGTTTCCCATTACTCCCCTTCCCGTGCAAGTATTTGGGCCTCTCCCCCCCTCCCTCATGCTATGAAAGCCAACTGTTGCCCAGCTTTAGCCTCTTGTGGATAAAGTTGCCGACAAGCTACCCGGATGGCGAGCATCTTTTCTATGCTCTGTCGTGGTGGTCATTTGATTCTGGTGAAGACCACTTTGTGTGCTTTACCAGTTCATCCTATGCTAGCATTGGACCTACCGGTTAAGACCATCATAGGGGTGGAGAATATTTGTTGTGGGTTCTTGTGGCGTGCCTTGAAGAACATGTGAGGCGATGTAACGCCCCGGATTTGATGCGCCAGGTGTCTGCCAGTTATTCGCCGTCGGTGCCATGTCATTTGCTTGCGTGTTGCATTTTATCATGTCATCATGTGCATCTCATTTTGCATACATGTTCGTCTCATGCATCCGAGCATTTTCCCCGTTGTCCGTTTTGCAATCCGGCACTCCTATGTCCTCCGTCGTTCCCCTTTTGTCTCCTGTTGTGAGCGGGTGTTAAACTTTCTCGGAATGGCCCGAGGTTTGCCAAGCGGCCTTGGTATAGCACCGGTAGACCGCCTGTCAAGTTTCGTGCCATTTGGAGGTTGTTTGATACTCCAACGGTTAACCGGGTAACCGTAAAAGCCCTCTTTGTGTTGCAGCCCAACACCCCTACAAAGTGGCCCAAAACCCATCCAAACCCCCTCTATGCTCTCGGTCGTTCGATCACGATCGTGTGGGCGAAAAGCGCTCTCCATTTGGAGCCCCCTATCTCCCTCTACCTATAAATTAGTCCCCCTCCCCCGAATTCGCGGATGAACCCTAGCCTAATCCTCCCCGCCGCCACCGGACACGTCCGGCCGCAGTCGGACGCGTTTGCCGCCGCGCCCCAGCCACTCCGGAGCCGCGACGTGGCACCCCCGCGCCCACATAGCCGCCGGCCCGCTTCGGCCCGTGCGGGGCCCCCCGCGCCCCGCATCGCCTCCGCCATCGCCCCGCGCCCCTCCACCAGACGCCGCCCCGCCGCCTCACCGCCGTCCGCCGCCACGGCCCCGTCGCCGGACGCCGCCACATCCCCTCATCGGCTGCCACCTGCGCCGCCTCGGCTCCCCGCCGGAGCCCGCGCACCTAGCCGTCCCGGCCGCCCCCGAACCCCGCGCCTCCGCCTCCGTCCCCGCCGCCGCCTCCCTGCAGGTCCCACGCCACCGAAGGTCGCCACCTCCCGCCTCCACGCGCCTCCCCGTCGTCGTCCTGCCTCGCCCCGGGCCGGATCCGGCGAGATCCGCCCGGAGCGCCCCGTCCCCGCCTTCTCGTGCGACCTCGCCGGAGTTACTCCGGTCAAATCCGGGGGAGTGGACGAGATCCACCACTCCCTCGAACCAAACACGCCTCCCCCACGCCCGGATCTCCTCGTCCCGCACGTCCTCGTCCCGTTGACTTTTTCCGGAGGTTGTTTTTCACTAAGTCCCTTAAATTTCTGCATTCTGGTGCCATGTTTGACATGTCATATTTCCATGTCTGTAGCTCCGCTTTTCGTTCATAATATATCAAAATGTTCGTTGTGAGATGCTATACATTTTGTTCCTTTGTGCCATGTTTGTTTGATGTCATCTTGATGCCCTAATCATCGTTGCAAGAGTGCTAATTGATGTTAATCTGCTGAAACTGTTATAACTTGATGATTTGTCATTTTTGTTGCATTTGATGTGTGCATCTTATGAGCTTGAGCCCTACATGTGTTTTGAATTATGTCATGACGTCTTCACAGTGGTGCAATCCATGTATTTTTGTGAGCCTTGTAATGAGTGCATCGAGCTCGTGAAGTAGGGTACTTGATGTTGCTGTTTTGCTAGTCTGAATCTGCTATATCATGATGCTATATAAACCTACTGCTACAAGTCATTCTATGCATAATCTGGAGATGTTCAATAAGGATGATTTGTTAAACATATCATGCTATATCCATTCATGCCCCTGTTTGCATTTATAGCCTACTGTAACATGTTGTTATCTTGCTCCAAACTTGCTAAATAATGTTGGTGTCAGCCTGTTAACATTAAGTTCAGTTTTGCCATGTGTGTTGCTAGTGATCCATGTACCCTATGAACTTGTTCTTGCCATGTTTAGCTTCATAAACATGTATTCTTACTGTTTTTTGCCTTGTCATGCCATGGATTTCTCTGTGGTGAGTGGTTCAAGCTCACCAACATGCCTACTTATTGTTGTTCCTACCATGTATGAATCTGTCATATCACTTGCTATGTTTACATGGGTGCCATCATATTTTCTGTGCCCTTTTGGCTCATGGTCAGTAAGGGACTTTTGTTATATGAGATTAGTATATTCATGCCATGCCTTTGTTTGCCATGTTATGTTCCTGTAGCATGATGTTTGCTAGCTCTAAACATTGCAACCTGATGTTATTTCTGTTATGACTAAAACTGTTATTATTTGCAATCTTACCATGTCCTTTTGAGCATGTTCTAGTGATTTTTGGAGATAACTCAGTGTTCATGTTTTGTCATGCTTTACTTGTACATCATGCCCATGCCTTTTGTTCTTACGTTGAGATGTTGTAGCATATTGTTTTGATGCTTGCAAGATGCCTAGTTGCTGTTTTGGACAGATTGTTGTTATATCTTGTTTGGAGTGTATGCGTTGAACCGTTGCTCCGTTTTGAGTGTGCTCTATATGAAACTTGCTTAGAATTGCATGAACTTTCATATTATCATGTTGCATCCTTGTTTTGAGGTGTTTGATTGATGTTTGTATGCATTTTGCATTAATGCCATATTTAACTTGTTTTGCTTTTATCTTCTAGGCCATAGCTCCGAATTAAATGAACTTTATATGTAACTTGACTAGAATCTCGTGTAGATCATCTTGGTTCATCTTAACTTGCTGTTTAACAACTTAAACGTAAGGTTTATTCAGATCTGGACCAATTTCTAAATTTGCATATGAGGACTTACCGGAATTGTTATATGTTGTTTCCGGCCTCATTTAAACTTGCTTTGATGTGTTGTTCTTGTTTGCATCCTATCTTGCCATGAGTAGCCTCATCTAGCTTTGTCATGCATCATGCTTGGTTGTGCATCATGTCTTGTCTATTATGTGGTGTGTTTACCATGTTGTGTGCTTCTTCTCGATAGTTCTCGTTTCGTTGCGATCGTGAGGATTCGTTCATCTACGCTTGGTTCGTCTTCGTGGCTTCATCTTCTTCATGGACGTGTTCTTCTTCCTTGCGGGATTTCAGGCAAGATGACCGCTACCTTGGATCTCACTACTATCATTGCTATGCTAGTTGCTCCGTTCTATCACTATGTTGCGCTACTATCATTTGCTCTTCAAGCCTCCCAATTTTCTATGTCAGCCTCTAACCTTGTCACCCCTCCTAGCAAACCGTTGTTTGGCTATGTTACCGCTTTGCTCAGCCCCTCTTATAGCATTGTTAGTTGCAGGTGAAGTTGAAGATTGCCCCATGATGGACAGGATTATGTTGGGATATCACAATATCTCTTATATTATTAATGCATCTATATACTTGGTAAAGGGTGGAAGACTCGGCCTTATGCCTGGTGTTTTGTTCCACTCTTGCCGCCCTCTAGTTTCTGTCATACCGATGTTATGTTCCCGGATTTTGCGTTCCTTACGCGGTCGGGTGATGTATGGGACCCCCTTGACAGTTCGCTTTGAATAAAACTCCTCCAGCAAGGCCCAACCTTGGTTTTACCATTTGCCTCACCTAGCCCTTTTTCCCTTGGGTTTCTGGAGCCCGAGGGTCATCTTTATTTTAGCCCCCCCCCCACCCGGGCCAGTGCTTCTCTAAGTGTTGATCCGAAACGAGCAACCTGCGGGGCCACCTCGGGGCAACTTGAGGGTTGGTTTTACTCATAGCTTGACTTATCCGGTGTTGCCCTGAGATCGAGATATGTGCAGCTCCTATCGGGATTGTCATCACATCGGGCGGCTTTGCTGGTCTTGTTTTACCATTGTCGAAATGTCTTGTAAACCGGGATTCCGAGACTGATCGGGTCTTCTTGGGAGAAGGAATATCCTTCGTTGATCGCGAGAGCTTATCATAGGCTAAGTTGGGATACCCCTGCAGGGTTTGAACTTTCGAAAGCCGTGCCCGCAGTTATGTGGCAGATGGGAATTTGTTAATGTCCGGTTGTAGATAACTTGACACCAGATACGAATTAAAATGCATCAACCGTGTGTGTAGCCGTGATGGTCTCTTTTCGGCGGAGTCCGGGAAGTGAACACGGTCTTTGGGTTATGTTTGACGTAAGTAGGAGTCCAGGATCACCTCTTGATCATTGCTAGCTTCATGACCGTTCCGTTGTTTCTCTTCTCGCTCTCATTTGCATATGTTAGCCACCATATCATGCTTAGTCGCTGCTGCAACCTCACCACTTTACCCCTTCCTTTCCCATTAAGCTTTGCTAGTTTTGATACCCATGGTAATGGGATTGCTGAGTCCTCGTGGCTCATAGATTACTAACAACAGTTGCAGGTACAGGTTATGTGATGATCATGACGTGAGAGCGATGTTTACTTGTTTTGGAGTTCTTCTTCTGCTTCTTCTTCGATCAGGGGATAGGTTCCAGGTCGGCAGCCTGGGTTAGCAGGGTGGATGTCGTTTGAGTTTCTGTTTGTGTTTCATCCATAGTCGGATGGTGCTCTTATGTAAGATGATGTTGTATTCGTGTGGCATTGTATGCCTTTTGTATGTATCCCCATCTATTATGTAATGTTGATGTAATGATATCCACCTTGCAAAAGCGTTTCAATATGTGGTTCTATCCTTGGTGGGACCTTCGAGTCTCTTTAGGATAGTATCGCATATTGGGCATCACAAGTTGGTATCAGAGCCTCAACCGACCATAGGAGCCCCCTTGATTGATCGTGTAGTTTGGCCGTTGTTGAGTCTAGAAGAAAACTGTTTTCGGAGTCTAGTTATATCAAAGAGTAGGAATTCTTTTTACTCCTCAGCCTCTTCGTCGCTCTGGTGAGGAATCTTGATGTAGGTGTTTTGAATTACTTCTCTTCCCCTTCAAATTTTTCTTTAGGTTCACGCAGTTGGTTTTTCGATTGTTGGTTCTCAGCTCTTTTCATCCGGTGCATTTCTCGTCAAGTTGACTCGAGCCTCTTCATCTTTGAGTTCAATCCTCAATTGCTTTGTTTTCCCACCCACCCACCCCTTTTTCTCCTCAGAGCTGGAGTCCGCAATCGAGTATCCATCCTACTCGTGCGAAGCATTTGCATTCTTTCAACCGGTGTTTCCTCTTGAAGTTATTCATCAGTTTCTCCCCTTCCAATTGTATTTGTTTTCCCACCCTCCCACCCTCTTCTTCCCGGAGTCTGAGTCTGTTTTGACCATCAATTTCATTCGTACGGAGTCTCTTTAGTCTTCCCTCAATTATTTCAACTGGTGATTTCTCGTCTCGTTTGTCATTCTTCAACTCTTTTCTTCTCCGGTGAACTCAATTCAAGTTTTTCGGGTTGATCATATTCTTTCCCTCGGCTCAAGTGTTTTCCCTGCTCGTTCGCCTCTCGCCAGTTTATCCTTCCGGAGTGCTCAAGACATCTCAGGAGATTCGTCAGTATTCCAATTAACTCAAGGTTGTCACCTCATTCAAATATTTTAATTGTTTCGGTGCATCATCTATCTGTTCAACAATCCTTTAAAACGGTGTTTTTCTTTAGTGGGTCCTAACCCACAGGTCTTTTCCCAAGATCTTACCTGACACTTCTAATTCCTCCGGAGTTATTCTCAATTCTTTTCAAGTGTGACGTGAGAATGGATTCCATCAGTCACATGCCTTCTCCAAGATCGCTTTCAAATTCTTTTCGTTGTTGGCTCAACCTTTTCGCCTTTCGTTTTCCCCGGAGTGTCTCAATAAATTTTGGTGTTGTTTCTTGTCATCATTCTTAACATTTGAAGACCGAAGAAGAGTTTTTTTCTCTCAATCTTGCTCGTTCTCCCGAAGATTCGTGGTTCTAGCTTCTTGTTACCCTCTCGAATTATTCCGTTTGTTGGAAATTCCTTTTTCTTACCCATTCGGAGTATGTCAGTAGTTGTTTTCCCGTTTCTTTTCACCGGAGGCCATTGTTCCAAAAGAATTCTTAGTCCTCACATTTCAGCTACCGTTATCCAATTATCTCGGTGCTTCATTCAAGTGTTCTTTATCAGCTCATGATCTCTTTGTTCTTTCGCATCTAAATCCCCTCTAGCATATTGGTTCTTCTAATTCTTCCCGGTGATGCATTCGCTTTCGTCAGTCATTTCCGAATTCTTACGGTGGTTCGTTCAAGATTCTTTTTCCTTGATTATCTTTTTAATCCATTCGTTCTTTCCAATCATACCGGTGGTTCAGTAAGACCTTCTCAAGTTCACGATATTCCCCTTAATCCTTTTCAAGAAGAATAAGTAGTATGCAAAATCCATTGTTTGTCATGAATTTAATTTGATGAAGGATAAGCATACAATAAATCTTATTCTTATTTCATCCAAGTGATTAATCCCTTCCTTCAGAGTTTGTTTTTGAGGAATAAATTCTAGTTCCAAGTGTTTTCATCTTTTCTTTTCCGGAGTTCAAATTTCCTCGGCCATCTCGTCAGAACCTCCATCTAAATCATCGCAAGGTTCATCTTATTCTTTCTTCCTTCGTTCTATCTCATCATCCTTTTGGTTCCGGAGTTCTTCACGGTGGTTCTTCATGATTTAATTAATTCTTCAAGTGTTCATCAAGGTTCTTTTGGAGGAGCTCAAGAATCTTTCTTTCTTGCGTCTCAAAGTGCATTTAATTCTTCCTTTTCTTCTGAAGTGGAGCTTTGAATTCCTTCGTTCTTCTCAGTTATTCAATCTATTCCGCTTGTGGTCGGTTATCACCTCATAATTTTGAGATGTTATCCATTAGTCCACAACAAGCTTATTCTTTTCGTTGTTGATTTTCTCAACAACTCCGGTTAAACCTTCCTTCTAAAGATGCTTTCAATTTCATTCGTGGCACCAGTGGTCTTTTTCTTCTCTATTCTTTTCATTCAACTCTTTAATTCTTTCCGGGGGTTTTGTGTCACGTCTTCATCAAGTATCATTCCAGCCTCTCAAGCTCGTGTTCTATTCCTCCTTGTTTCAGCCGGAGTGCTGCCTAAATCCTTTCAGTCTTATTTGTTTCTTATCTCGTTCTAACCAGAGTGGTTCATAGTCTATTTGATTCCGTCAGCTTTCATTTCTCGTCCTTCTCGTCGTTCCTCTCTTCTTCTCGAGTGCTCCCGATTCTTTGCTTCTTCTCTTGAGTTCTTGTTTCACCTCATCCCTTTTCTCTCCGTCTCGGTCCTGAGATCTCGGGACGAGATCTCTTGTTAGTAGAGGAGAGTTGTAACGCCCCGGATTCGATGCGCCAGGTGTCTGCCAGTTATTCGTCGTCGTTGCCATGTCATTTGCTTGCGTGTTGCATTTTATCATGTCATCATGTGCATCTCATTTTGCATACATGTTCGTCTCATGCATCCGAGCATTTTCCTCGTTGTCCGTTTTGCAATCCGGCACTCCTATGTCCTCCAGCGTTCCCCTTTTGTCTCCTATTGTGAGCGGGTGTTAAACTTTCTCGGAATGGCCCGAGGTTTTCCAAGCGGCCTTGGTATAGCATTGGTAGACTGCCTGTCAAGTTTCGTGCCATTTGGAGGTCGTTTGATACTCCAACGGTTAACCGGGTAACCGTAAAAGCCCTCTTTGTGTTGCAGCCCAACACCCCTCCAAAGTGGCCCAACACCCATCCAAACCCCCTCCATGCTCTCGGTCGTTTGATAGCGATCGTGTGGGCGAAAACCGCTCTCCATTTGGATCCCCCTAGCTCCCTCTACCTATAAATTAGTCCCCCTCCCCCGAATTCGCGGATGAACCCTAGCCTAATCCTCCCCGCCGCCAGCGGACACGTCCGGCCGCAGCCGGACGCGTCCGCCGCCGCGCCCCAGCCACTCCAGAGCCGCCACGTGGTGCCCCCGCGCCCACATCGCCGCCGGCCCACTTCGGCCCGTGCGGGGCCCCCCGCGGCTCGCATCGCCTCGGCCCGCGCCTCGCGCCCCTCTGCTGGACGCCGCCCCGCCGCCTCACCGCCGTCCGCCGCCACGGCCCCGTCGCCGGCCGCCGCCACGGCCCCTCGCCGGCTGCTGCCCGCGCCGCCTCAGCTCCCCGCCGGAGCCCGCGCACCTAGCCGCCCCGGCCGCCCCCGAACCCCGCGCCTCCGCCGTCGTCCAGTCGCGGCCCCGCCGCCGCGGATCCCCGCCACCGCCGCCTGCAGGTCCCGCGCCACCGGAGGTCGCCACCTCCCGCCTCCACGCGCCTCCCCGTCGCCGTCCTGCCTCGCCCCGGGCCGGATCCGGCGAGATCCGCCCGGAGCGCCCCGTCCCCGCCTTCTCCGGCGACCTCGTCGGAGTTACTCTGGTCAGATCCGGGGGAATGGACGAGAACCACCACTCCCTAGAACCAAACACGCCTCCCCCACGCCCGGATCTCCTCGTCCCACACGTCCTCGTCCCGTTGACTTTTTCCGGAGGTTGCTTTTCACTAAGTCCCTTAAATTTCTGCATTCTGGTGCCATGTTTGACATGCCATATCTCCATGTCTGTAGCTCTGTTTTCGTGCATAATATATCAAAATGTTCGTTGTGAGATGCTCTACATTTTGTTCCTTTGTGCCATGTTTGTTTGAGGTCATATTGATGCCCTAATCATTGTTGCAAGAGTGCTAATTGATGTTAATCTGCTGAAACTATTATAATTTGATGATTTGTCATTTTTGTTGCATTTGATGTGTGCATCTTATGAGCTTGAGCCCTACATGTGTTTTGAACTATGTCATGCCGTCTTCACAGTTGTGTAATCCATGTATTTTTGTGAGACTTTTACTGAGTGCATCGAGCTCGTGAAGTAGGGTACTTGCTGTTGCTGTTTTGCTAGTCTGAATCTGCTATATCATGATGCTATGTAAACCTGCCGCTACAAGTCATTCTATGCATAATCTGGAGATGTTCAATAAGGATGGTTTGTTATACATATCATGCTATATCCGTTCATGCCCCTGGTTGCATTTATAGCCTACTGTAACATGTTGTTATCTTGCTCCAAACTTGCTAAATAATGTTGCTGTCAGCCTGTTAACATTAAGTTCAGTTTTGTCATGTGTGTTGCTAGTGATCCATGTACCCTATGAACTTGTTGTTGCCATGTTTAGCTTCATAAACATGTATTCTTACTGTTGTTTGCCTTGTCATGCCATGTATTTCTCTGTGGTGAGTGGTTCAAGCTCACCAACATGCCTACTTATTGTTGTTCCTGCCATGTATGAATCTGTCATATCACTTGCTATGTTTACATGGGTGCCATCATATTTTCTGTGCCCTTTTGGCTCATGGTCAGTAAGGGACTTTTGTTATATGAGATTAGTACATTCATGCCATGCCTTTGTTTGCCATGTTATGTTCCTGTATCATGATGTTTGCTAGCTCTAAACATTACAACCTGATGTTATTTCTGTTATGACTGAAACTGTTATTATTTGCAATCTTGCCATGTCCTTTTGAGCATGTTCTAGTGATTTTTGGAGATAGCTCAGTGTTCATGTTTTGTCATGCTTTACCTGTACATCATGTCCATGCCTTTTGTTCTTACGTTGAGATGTTGTAGCATATTGTTTTGATGCTTGCAAGATGCCTAGTTGCTGTTTTGGATAGATTGTTGTTATATCTTGTTTGGAGTGTATGCGTTGAACCGTCGCTCCATTTTGAGTGTGCTCTATATGAAACTTGATTAGAATTGCATGAACTTTCATATTATCATGTTGCATCCTTGTTTTGAGGTGTTTGATTGATGTTTGTATGCATTTTGCATCAATGCCATGTTTAACTTGTTTTGCTCTTATCTTCTAGGCCGTAGCTTCGAATTAAATGAACTTTATATGTAACTTGACTAGAATCTCGTGTAGATCATCTTGGTGCATCTTAAATTGCTGTTTAACAACTTAAACCTAAGGTTTATTCAGATCTGGACCAATTTCTAAATTTGCATGAGGACTTACTGGAATTGTTATATGTTGTTTCCGGCCTCATTTAAACTTGCTTTGATGTGTTGTTCTTGTTTGCATCCTCTCTTGCCATGAGTAGCCTCATCTAGCTTTGTCATGCATCATGCTTGGTTGTGCATCATGTCTTGTCTATGTGTGGTGTGTTTACCATGTTGTGTGCTTCTTCTCGATAGTTCTCGTTTCGTTGCGATCGTGAGGATTCGTTCGTCTACGCTTGGTTTGTCTTCGTGGCTTCATCTTCTTCATGGACTCGTTCTTCTCCCTTGCGGGATTTCAGGCAAGGTGACCGCTACCTTGGATCTCACTACTATCATTGCTATGCTACTTGCTTCGTTCTATCGCTATGTTGTGCTACCTATCATTTGCTCTTCAAGCCTCCCAATTTGCCATGTCAGCCTCTAACCTTGTCACCCCTCCTAGCAAACCGTTGTTTGGATATGTTACCGCTTTGCTCAGCCCCTCTTATAGAGTTGTTAGTTGCAGGTGAAGTTGAAGATTGCCCCATGATGGACAGGATTATGTTGGGATATCACGATATCTCTTATATTATTAATGCATATATATACTTGGTAAAGGGTGGAAGACTCGGCCTTATGCCTGGTGTTTTGTTCCACTCTTGCCGCCCTAGTTTCTGTCATACCGGTGTTATGTTCCTGGATTTTGCGTTCCTTACGCGGTCGGGTGATTTATGGGACCCCCTTGACAGTTCGCTTTGAATAAAACTCCTCCAGCAAGGCCCAACTTTGGTTTTACCATTTGCCTCACCTAGCCCTTTTTCCCTTGGGTTTCCGGAGCCCGAGGGTCATCTTTATTTTAGCCCCCCCCAGGCCAGTGCTTCTCTAAGTGTTGGTCCTAACCGAGCAACCTGCGGAGCCACCTCGGGGCAACTTGAGGGCTGGTTTTACTCATAGCTTGACTTATCCGGCGTTGCCCTGAGAACGAGGTATGTGCAGCTCCTATCGGGATTGTCGGCACATCGGGTGGCTTTGCTGGTCTTGTTTTACCATTGTCGAAATGTCTTGTAAACCGGGATTCCGAGACTGATCGGGTCTTCCTGGGAGAAGGAATATCCTTCGTTGATCGCGAGAGCTTATCATGGGCTAAGTTGGGACACCCCTGCAGGGTTTGAACTTTCGAAAGCCGTGCCCGCGGTTATGTGGCAGATGGGAATTTGTTAATGTCCGGTTGTACATAACTTGACACCAGATATGAATTAAAACGCATCAACCATGTGTGTAGCCGTGATGGTCTCTTTTCGGCGGAGTCCGGGAAGTGAACACGGTCTTTGGGTTATGTTTGACGTAAGTAGGAGTCCAGGATCACCTCTTGATCATTGCTAGCTTCACGACCGTTACGTTATTTCTCTTCTAGCTCTCATTTGCGTATGTTAGCCACCATTTCATGCTTAGTCGCTGCTGCAACCTCACCACTTTACCCCTTCCTTTCCCATTAAGCTTTGCTAGTTTTGATACCCATGGTAATGGGATTGCTGAGTCCTCGTGGCTCACAGATTACTACAACAACAATTGCAGGTACAGGTTATGCGATGATCATGACGCGAGAGCGATGTTTACTTGTTTTGGAGTTCTTCTTCTGCTTCTTCTTCGATCAAGGGATAGGTTCCAGGTCCGCAGCCTGGGCTAGCAGGGTGGATGTCGTTTGAGTTTCTGTTTGTGTTTCATCCATAGTCGGATGGTGCTCTTATGTAAGATGATGTTGTATTCGTGTGGCATTGTATGCCTTTTGTATGTATCCCCATCTATTATGTAATGTTGATGTAATGATATCCACCTTGCAAAAGTGTTTCAATATGCGGTTCTATCCTTGGTGGGACCTTCGAGTCTCTTTAGGATAGTATCGCATATTGGGCGTCACAGGCGAACATTGCGTGTTGGCCCTGGAGAAGGTCTGCTGCCCCATGGAGCTAGTTGGGTTGGCATACCAAATCCCAGGCTCCTCAATGCCGCTCTTCGGGACGATGGCCCTAGCTTTAGCGCACCATCTTCGAGAAGCCATGGAAGGACTTCAACATTCAGGTGCCAAAGCTCTCCCCGGCTCTCTTTCGCGCCGCCACTAATACTGAGCTAGGCGATGCAGCCACCACTCTTTTCTAGACAGACAAGTTGCTTTAGGAAGGTATAATTAGTAAGTTTGCTCCCAACCTATTCTGGGTCGTGGGCAAGCGCGCTACTAAGACGAGAACGATGGACAGTCTAATAGGTGGTTGGTGGGAGGATGTGAATCCAAACATGGGTCTAGCGGCCCTAGACAAGTTTCTTCACCTAGGGGATCAAGTGATCAATGTCACGCTTACGGAAGGGGTTGAGGACAAACTTCTTTGGGCTTGGGAGCCCAGTGGTTGCTTCTCGGTCAGGTCTACATACTCGGTGTTGTTCGGTGGAGTTGTTCTTAACATTAGTGCCACACCGATCTAGCAATCTAGGATGCCTGTGTCTTGCAAGTCCTTTGGTTGGCAGGTGGCCCGGAAACAGTGTTGTACCGCAAACAGATTGAGGAGACGCGGTGCCCTGGCGCGTGCCCCCTTAGTGATTATTAACTAGAGACAATCCAACATATGTTACTAGGGGTGCGTCTTCTCTCGCGAAGTCTAGGAGTTGTGCTGGCGATTTGGGATAAAATGATTGGATGTCGAACTTGAGCACTAACTTGACCGGAGGAGTAGGACATACTCCGGCGACGAGGATGGCAAGGAGGGGCTTTGTGCCGGTGGTGGTGATGTTGTTGGGTCAGGACAACGGCAGAGTTAAGGAGGCAGTGCGGAGGAAGCAGAAGGGAGACATGAAGAGGGCATGCTAGTTTGTCGGATCCGATGTGACAGACGCATCCGAGGCTAGCGCTCCCCATATCCGCCCTAGATATGGGTTGATTTTGGGAATTGCTGGACAGCTCGGACGTGTAAGGCCCGTTTGAGGGGGTTCGTTGGATGGCATTTTCATGAACTTATCGTGCAGTTCTCCCGGAGCGTTCAGGGACGATACGAGGGGTGAGACTGTAGATGCTCTTGTTCCTGTATTGGCACCTTGATACCCGTTGGCTTTATCCAAAAATTTAGCTATGCCTCTTCTTTCTTGAAAAAACATACACTAAACAAAACATGGACGGCAGCGGAATCATTTTATTCCTTTTTTTTGAGGGGGAATCTGCGGGATCATAGTCTATTGGTGGTCCCTTGATTAATTACTTCCTTTCACACGTCGATAATTTTAAAATTCCACGAGTAAGGTGTCAAAAGGTCCATATATTTGGTACCGTACATGTCAACTTCACACTTACCGCTCCTATAGCAATGGCAGCACCAAACACGTCTTGCTCTTCCTGTTCCCAGCCCAAGGCCACCTTGGGGCGTTCATGTCCCTCGCCGAACTCCTCCACCGCGTCATCCCGTCCACCACCGTAACTCTGGTCTCCACCCCTCGAAACGTCGCTGCCCTCTCCGCCACGGCACCGCCATGGGTTGCCTTCCACTCGCTCCCCTTCAACCCAGCCGACCACGGCCTGCCGACCCACGCCGAGTCCGCCGACGCCCTCCCCGTCGGGTTCCCCTTGGTCACCCTCTTCGAAGCTTTCGAGGCTCTGCAGCCCGCCTTCGATGGCTACGTGGCCAGCATGGCCAAGGATGACGCCGTCGTCTCTGTAGAGAATTATGCAACTCACGATGTATAGATCGGGTGCAATATGCACGTATATATAAGTACAAAGGGTAGCCATGTCCTCTACTATACATGGAAGGAGGAGGGCTTATTGTACAAGAAATACACATATGTTATCTACATCTCAACACCCCCCCGCAGTTGAAGCGGCACCATGGTCGACGCAAAGACTGGATCGGAACTCCTCGAAAGACGCAGTAGACAAGCCCTTGGTCATGATGTCAGCAAACTGTTGGGATGTAGGGACATGTAGCACGCGTACATGACCAAGAGCTACCTGTTCCAGAACAAAGTGGATATCAATCTCAATGTGCTTGGTGCGTCGATGATGAACTGTGTTGGCGGAGAGGTAGACCGCAAAAACATTGTCACAATAGACAATCGTAGCTTTGTCAACCGGAGACAAGAGCTCATGCAGCAGCTGACGAAGCCAGGAACACTCGGCGACGACGTTGGCAACGGCGCGGTACTCTGCTTCAGCACTGGAGCGGGAGACAACGGGCTGCCGCTTGGACGACCAGGAGATGAGTGATGGTCCAAGGTAGACGCAATAACCAGAGGTCGAGCGGCGCGTGTCAGGGCAGTCGGCCCAATCGGCTCAGAATAAGCCGTCGTGTCCAGAGAGGATGAAGCCTGAAGTGACAACCCAATATCCAAGGTGCCACGGATATAACGCAGAATGCGCTTGACCGCGGTCCAGTGAGCATCACGTGGAGCATGCATATGGAGGCAAACTTGCTGCACAGCGTACTGGAGCTCCGGACGAGTAAGAGTGAGGTACTGAAGAGCACCAACAATCGACCTGTAGAACGGAGCATCTGAAGCAGGAGAACCATCTGTGGCAGAGAGCTTGGCCTTCGTATCAACAGGTGTGGCAGCCAGTTTGCAGTTAAGCATCCCGGCACGGTCCAGAAGCTCATGAGCATACTTCCGCTGATGAAGAAAGAAGCCATTTGCTCGACGAATAACCTCGATCCCGAGGAAATAGTGCAGAGGACCTAAATCCTTAATGGCAAACTCAGCACGAAGATGATCAGTGAGCTGTTGAAGAAGAGCAGGCGAGCATGCTGTCAAGATGATGTCGTCAACATAGAGCAGTAGGTAGGCAGTAGCATCACCCTGGTGGTAGACAAACAGTGAAACATCGGAGCGAGTGGAGCGGAAGCCAAGTTGAGTAAGGAATGCTGCGATGCGCTGGTACCAGGCGCGAGGAGCTTGCTTGAGTCCGTACAAAGAGCGAGAGAGCAAGCACACATGATCCGTAGAAGACTCATCAACAAATCCAGTCGGCTGCTGACAGAACACCTGTTCCTCAAGATGCCCATGAAGAAAAGCATTAGAAACATCCATCTGGTGCATAGGCCATGAGCGAGAAACCGCTAGCTGAAGAACAGTCTGAATCGTTCCGGGTTTGACAACTGGGGCGAAAGTGTCGGTGAAGTCAACACCTGCTCGTTGACGAAAACCCCGAACGACCCAACGAGCCTTGTGTCGGTCAAGAGTACCATCCGGATGAAACTTGTGCTTGAACACCCACTTCCCGGTAATGACGTTGGCATGAGGAGGACGGGGGACGAGCTGCCAAGTGTGATTGTGTTGCAATGCATCAAATTCCTCCTTCATCGCGGCGAACCACATGGGGTCGCGAAGCGCGGAACGGCCGGAGGTCGGCAAGGGTGCTGGTGACGAGGAAGATGTCGAAGCCACGCAGGTGTACTGGTCCGGAGGGTAGCGAGTGCTTGGCCGATGGACGCCCCGCCGCAACCGAGTGATAGGGCCAGCGGGTGGTGGCACAACAGCCGCTACCGGTGCCGGCGCCAAGACCGGTTGCAAAGAGGCCGGCGACACGCCCGACTGTGAAGAAGCCGAGGCAAAAGATGGCGTCCCCGGCGAGCGAGCCGGCCCATTGGCCGGTGAAGCCGGCGAGGCCGGGGACACCGGCTCAGAAGCCGGCGCGAAGCCCGGCGATGAAGCAGCCGGAGAGGCCGGCACGGTGCCTGGCGACAATGCGGCCGGAGAGGCCGGCGCGGTTCCTGGCGACCAAGCAGCCGGAGAGGCCGGCGCGGAGGCCGGCTCGGAGGCCAGGGAGGCTGGTGAAGCAGCGGGCAAGAGCTAGAGCACCGCACGTCCAGGGGGCTCCCTACGCCGGTGGGCAAAGCCAGGGCGGACAGGGTCGGTCAAAGAGGGACCGGGCGCCGATGAAGAAGCCTCCTGCTGTTCCTGTTTAAAAGGAAAACACAACTCGTCGAAATAAACATGCCGGGATGTGATGACACGGTGGGAAACCGGGTCATAGCATCTATAGCCCTTGATGTTAGCCGGGTAACCGAGGAAGACACACGGAAGGGAACGAAGAGCAAGTTTATGAGGAGTGGTGGCGACAATACTAGGATAACAGAGGCAACCAAAAATACGAAGACCGTCGTAGGAAGGAGGAGACCCGAAGAGAAGGTGGTGAGGGGTAAAGTTCCACCGGGTGCGACATGGACCAAGGTTAATGAGGAGGGTGGCAGTAGCGAGAGCGTCAGGCCAGAAGCGAGGTGGCATGTAGGCGTGGAAGAGGAGGGTGCGGATGCAATCATTAAGAGTGCGAAGAATGCATTCTGCCCGACCGTTCTGCTGTGAAGTGTATGGACAGGTAAGACGAAAAACAGTGCCATGTGTGGAGAGAAGATTGCGGATGGTAGTGTTGTCGAATTCTTTCCCGTTGTCGGTTTGCAAAGCTAGAATAGGACGACCGAATTGCGTGGATATGTAAGAGTAGAAGGCCGTAAGAGTGGCAGCAACTTCGGACTTCTTACGTAATGGAAAGGTCCACACAAAGTGAGAATAGTCATCTAAAATAACAAGATAATATGAAAAACTAGTGTTACTAGCAACAGGAGAGGTCCAGACATCACTATGAATTAACTCAAAAGGTAACGACGCAACTGTGGATGAAGTACTAAAGGGAAGGCGAACATGTTTGCCCAGACGGCATGCGTGACAAGAGTGCGCATCCGTTTTATTACATGTAAAAGAAAATTCCCTAATAATATGACGAAGAGCGGTGGAGCTAGGATGACCGAGACGGGCGTGCCAAAGATCAACACCGGCGGAAAGTGCAACTGGTCCAGCAGGTGAAGATGATGGAGGCTGGACGGAGTATGTATCGCCGGGACTGTCACAGCGGTGAAGAACCATCCGGGTGAGGGCGTCCTTAACAGAAAAACCAACTTCGTCAAATTCCACAGTTACAGAGTTATCACAAGAAAGTTTACGAACACAAACTAAATTCTGAATAAGCTCAGGAGACACAAGAACATTATTGAGATAAAGTGGTCTAGAGGTTGAGGGAAAACTTGTGGAACCAATATGAGTGATAGGAAGACCAGCACCATTACCGACAATGATACGAGAAGAAGTGTGAATAGGAGACACGGAGGAGAGGTTACCCGGGTAAGCGGCCATGTGCAAAGATGCACCGGTGTCCATAAACCAATCACCACCGCCGGAATAAGCCCCGGTCGGAGGCTGTTGATGAAGTGCAGCAAGTAGGGCTGAATCATAAGAGGCCGGCGCAGGGTAGCCCGAGTAGCCGGTCACGCCATTGCTAGCAGGTGGCCCGCCATAGCCAACTAGAGAAGGAGCATAGTACGTTGATGGAGCGACCGGACTGGTTTGTTGACCGGCGAAGAAGGCCTGATGGCCGGAAGGACCGGGCCCGAGGAGGCTTGGAGCAGGGGGGCGGGGCACGGGCATAGTGTAGGCGTGCACAACCCCGGTCCAGGGGTTGTGGCCACCCCCAAGGTGGTGTCGGCTGCTGTGGGACGGGCCCGGCGCGCGGCTGTTGCTGCTAATGTTGGCCTTTGCCGCGGCCACGGCGCCTCTAGCGCGGCTGCTGTTGCTGCGGCTGCTGCGTCAAGTGTTGGAAGAGCCGCAGGAGCAGCAGGAGCCGGAGGCCGCTGCTGGTACGGGGCGCCGTAGGCGCCATGCTGCGCTGGAGGAGCCGGTGGCCGGGGCGCCTGGAACGGCGCTGGAAAGCCAGGGGGCACCCGAGGGCGGAGGGCCACCGCGTGAGTAGCCGGCGGCGAAGGCGGTGTGAACGGCACGGGAGCGAAGATGCTTCAACCGGCGTTCCTCGAGACGAAGATAAGCCACCGCCCGCTCGTAGGTAGGGTTCGCCATGAGGGTGAGGTTGGAGGCAGCGTTGCTAAGGTCCTCATTCAGGCCGGCGGTGAGGGTAGAGAGGAGCAACTCATCGCCCACCTTGAAGCTGATGTCATTGAGCTCGTCGGAGAGGGTCTTGAGGCGCATGCAGTAGTCGTCGACGGAGGAGTCATTTTGATGACACCCGAAGAACTCATGCTGCAGGAAGACGATCCGTTGGAGCTTGTTGTCGGTGAAGAGACCGACGATCTTGTTCCACACCATGCATGCATCGTCCCTGTCGCGAACGACAGTGTGGAAGATGTCCTTGGACACGGTGAGGAAGATCCACCGGATGATGGTGGCGTCGATCGCCAGCCAGTCGGCGTCGCGGTTGAGGACGAAGAGGTTGGCGGTGCCGTCGATGTGGTCCTGCAGATTATACTCACGAAAGAGGAGATTGAAGTATGTCTTCCAAGCATAAAAATTCGCCTCTTTGTGGGAGAGGATCACCGGGATGCGACGTTCGATGGGAACATCACGGATGTAGGAGGGATCGGGAAGAGTGGCAGTGGAGGAGCCGGCGGAGGAGTCGAAGGGGTTCGGCGGCTTCACCACGGGAGGGGTGGAGGCGGCGGACCGGTCGGAGACCAGGTTGGAACCCGACATGGCTAGGGTTAGATGCGGCCGGGACGGGTTTTAGGGTTTCGGGTTTTGGAGAGTGCGGCTAGCGGCGAGGAGGCAGGTGGCTAGCGACAGCTTGGGAGGGATCGCGAGTGGGGCGGCGGCAGGGAGCCAGCGGCGCGAGGGAGGAGCTACGGCGGCGGCGAGGGCTCGGCGATGCGGGCGTAGGCAGGTAAGCGGCGGCGGCTGGGAGGCAACGGCGACGCGCTAGTGGAGGAGGGATTGGACTAAGGCTGATACCATGTAGAGAATTATGCAACTCACGATGTATAGATCGGGTGTAATATGCACGTATATATAAGTACAAAGGGTAGCCACGTCCTCTACTATATATGGAAGGAGAAGGGCTTGTTGTACAAGAAATACACATATGTTATCTACATCTCAACAGTCTCCATCGTCTCCGACCTGTTCGTCGCGTGGGCCGCCAGCGTCGCGCGGAGGAATGGGTGCTCCCACGCCTTCTTCGCCTCGTGTGGCGCGTTCGGCACGGCCATCCTGCACTCACTGTGGGAGAACGTGCCGCTCTCGGTCACCCCCACGGCAGAAATCACATATCTGACCTCAGGCAGAAATCAAATCACAAACTGACCTAGTCACGAAAAAATTTCACTCTGCTGATCCTTTGGTGTGGCGCCCGACAGCCGGGCGCCGCACCCTACTGTGCAGCGCCCTTCCCTTAGGCGTCGCACATCCTGCCAGCGTGGCAGCCCTGGTCCAGTTGCGGCCCCACACGCACCTGTGCAACGCCTAAGGTCTAGGCGCCACACACCTGTAATGTGCAGCGCCTAGCTCTTGGGCGTTGCACAGTCTGTGTTCCACTTGGGCTGGCCCCACCCTCTCTCCCCTCCCACCCCCACCCCACACACCCCCACCCGACCCAAACCCTTAGACTTGCGGCCCTCCTCTCTTCCCCTCTCCCCCTCTCAAATCCTTCTCAAATCTTGCAAATCCGCCACACACCGTGGATTTCGAAGCCAACCCCTCCCTTAAGGTAATCTCCTCCGATCCCCTCGTTTTCATCCATAGGAATTGTCACATTTTCTCAAATCTTGCTAGTTTGGGGAAACCCTAGATTTTGATAGGATTTGGAAATTTGTGTTGAATGATGTTATATTTCTTTGCTAATTTGGGTTGTTTAGGCTTCCATAGTATGCTAGGGTTAGGGTTATGTGTGTTTGATGTTGGTGTTAGGGTTATGTTGGTGTTAGGGTTGTGGTTATTGTTATGTGGGGGTTAGGGTTATTAATTCATATATATGTTAGGGCATATGTGTGCAAATATTTTTCTTAAGTATTTACTTGATATATGTGTGTTTTTGATTATTGTAGGGATGGGGAGAACATGTGTTTATGTTCATCATGTGGATAAAGAGGCCTTTTTGAAAGGCAATGTTGAGACGGACCCGGATGAGCTTGACATGGTGTTTGAGAGTAGTCCTAGCTATGCGGAGCTTTTGAAACAAGTGAGGAAAGATTTGAATTGGATGGACCCAAGTGACGTTGTTGACTTCGAGGGAAGGCATAATGTTGGTTTAGGAATGCACATCCGTTGGAAGACAATGCGTGTGAAGTCCGAGCAACATTGGGTTGCATACAAGGAGACGGTTGCGGAATCTCTAGACAAGGCTCTTGAGTTATTTGCCTCCAAGAAGGTTGAGTCTACTTTGAATTTAGACTTGAACCGGAACCCCTCCCCGTTGGTTGCTAGCACTCCCCCACCCATGAGCCAAGATCAAATGAGTGAACCTCAATTCACGCAAGAAGATTGGCCAACATTGAGCCCGACTCCAAACAACCAAAATGAAGGTTTTGAAGAGGAGAATGATGAGTACGAGGAGGATGACAACGAAGTTGACCTCCTGTTGGGGAACGTAGCAGAAATTCAAAAATTTTCCTACGAAACACCAAGATCTATCTATGGAGAGACCAGCAACGAGTAGAAAGGGGAGTGCATCTACATACCCTTGTAGATCGCTAAGCGGAAGCGTTCAAGTGAACGGGGTTGATGGAGTCGTACTCGTCATGATTCAAATCACCGATGATCAAGTGCCGAACGCACGGCACCTCCGCGTTCAACACACGTACAGCCCGGTGACGTCTCCCACGCCTTGATCCAGCAAGGAGAGAGGGAGAGGTTGAGGAAGACTCCATCCAACAGCAGCACAACGGCGTGGTGGTGATGGAGGAGCGTGGCAATCCTGCAGGGCTTCGCCGAGCACCTACGGGAGAGGAGATGTGTCACGGGAGGGAGAGGGAGGCAACCAAAGGCCTTAGGTCTGATTGCTCCTCCTTTTCCCCACTATATATAGGGCCAAGGGAGAGGGGGGAGGCGCAGCCTTGCCCCCTCCTCCAAGGAAGGGGTGCGGCTAAGGATGGGGAGGAGTCCATCCTCCCCAAGGCACCTCGGAGGTGCCTTCCCCCTTTAGGACTCTTCCCTCTCCAAGTTTCCTTGCGCATGGGCCTCTTGGGGCTGGTGCCCTTGGCCCATGTAGGCCAAGGCGCACCCCCTACAGCCCATGTGGCCCCCCGGGGCAGGTGGCCCCACCCGGTGGGCCCCCGGGACCCTTCCGGTGGTCCCGGTACAATACCGATGACCCCGAAACTTGTCCCGATGGCCGAAACAGGACTTCCTATATATAAATCTTTACCTCCGGACCATTCCGGAACTCCTCGTGACGTCCGGGATCTCATCCGGGACTCCGAACAACATTCGGTAACCACATACAAGCTTCCTTTATAACCCTAGCGTCATCGAACCTTAAGTGTGTAGACCCTACGGGTTCGGGAGACATGCAGACATGACCGAGACGTTCTCCGGTCAATAACCAACAGCGGGATCTGGATACCCATGATGGCTCCCACATGTTCCACGATGATCTCATCGGATGAACCACGATGTCAAGGACTCAATCGATCCCGTATTCAATTCCCTTTGTCTATCGGTATGTTACTTGCCCGAGATTCGATCGTCGGTATACCGATACCTTGTTCAATCTCGTTACCGGCAAGTCTCTTTACTCGTTCCGTAACACATCATCCCGTGATCAACTCCTTGGTCACATTTGCGCAAATGATGATGTCCTACCGAGTGGGCCCAGAGATACCTCTCCGTTTACATGGAGTGACAAATTCCAGTCTCGATCCGCATAAAACAATAGATACTTTCGGAGATACCTGTAGTGCACCTTTATAGTCAGCCAGTTACGTTGTGACGTTTGATACACCCAAAGCACTCCTACGGTATCCAGGAGTTACACGATCTCATGGTCAAAGGAAGAGATACTTGACATTGGCAAAGCTCTAGCAAACGAACTACACGATCTTTGTGCTAGTCTTAGGATTGGGTCTTGTCCATCACATCATTCTCCTAATGATGTGATCCCGTTATCAATGACATCCAATGTCCATAGCCAAGAAACCATGACTATCTGTTGATCACAACGAGCTAGTCAACTAGAGGCTCACTAGGGACATATTGTGGTCTATGTATTCACACGTGTATTACGATTTCCGGATAATACAGTTATAGCATGAATAAAAGACAATTATCATGAACAAGGAAATATAATAATAATACTTTTATTATTGCCTCTAGGGCATATTTCCAACAGTCTCCCACTTGCACTAGAGTCAATAATCTAGTTCACATCGCCATGTGATTAACACTCACAGGTCACATCGCCATGTGACTAATACCCAAGAGTTTACTAGAGTCATTAGTCTAGTTCACATCACTATGTGATTAACACTCAATGAGTTTTATGTTTAATCATGTTGCTTGTGAGAGAGGTTTTAGTCAACGGGTCTGAACCTTTCAGATCCGTGTGTGCTTTACAAATCTCTATGTCATCTCCTAGATGCAGCTACCACGCTCTATTTGGAGCTATTCCAAACAACTGTTCTACTTGGAGCTATCCTAAATTATTGCTCCATTATATGTATCCGGTCTCTCTACTCAGAGCTATCCGGATAGGTGTCAAGCTTGCATCGTCGTAACCTTTACGACGAACTCTTTTACCACCTCCATAATCGAGAAAATTCCTTAGTCCACTAGTTACTAAGGATAACTTTGACCGCTGTCCTGTGAGCCATTCTTGGATCACTCTTGTACCCCTTGACTGACTCATGGCAAGGCACACTTCAGGTGCGGTACACAGCATAGCATACTGAAGAGCCTACGTCTTAAGCATAGGGGACGACCTTCGTCCTTTCTCTCTATTCTGCCGTGGTCGAGCTTTAAGTCTTAACTTCGTACCTTGCAACTTAGGCAAGAACTTCTTCTTTGACTGATCCATCTTGAACACCTTCAAGATCATGTCAAGGTATGTGCTCATTTGAAAGTACCATTAAGCGTTTTGATCTATCCTTATAGATCTTGATGCTCAATGCTCAAGTAGCTTAATCCAGGTTTTCTATTGAAAAACACTTTCAAAATAACCCTATATGCTTTCCAGAAATTCTACGTCATTTCTGATCAACAATATGTCAACAACATATACTCATCAGAAATTCTATAGTGCTCCCACTCACTTCTTTGGAAATACAAGTTTCTCATAAACTTTGTACAAACCCAAAATCTTTGATCATCATCAAAGCATACATTCCAACTCCGAGATGCTCACTCCAGTCCTTAGAAGGATTGCTGGAGCTTTGCATACTTATTAGCATCTTTCGGGATTGACAAAACCTTCCGGTTGTATCACATACAACCTTTCCTCATTAAAATCGTCGAGGAAACAATGTTTTGACATCCTATCTGCAAGATTTCATGAATAATACAGTAATCGCTAATATAATTCCAACAGACTCTTAGCATCGCTACGAGTGAGAAAATCTCATCGTAGTCAACTCCTTGAACTCGTCGGAAAACATCTTAACGACAAGTCGAGCTTTCTTAATGGTGACATTTATCATCATTGTCCGTCTTCCTTTTGAAGATCCATTTATCTTAATGGCTTGCCGATCATCGGGCAAGTCCGCCAAAGTCCATGGATCCGTTCTCGGATTTTATGGCCTCGAGCCATTTATCGGAATCCGGGCCCACCATTGCTTCTCCATAGCTCGTAGGTTCATTGTTGTCCAGCAACATGACTTTCAAGACAGGATTACGTACCACTCTGAAGTAGTACGCATCCTTGTCATCCCACGAGGTTTGGTATTGACTTGATCCGAAGTTTCATGATCAATATCATAAGCTTCCACTTCAATTGGTGTAGGTGCCACAGGAACAACTTCCTGTGCCCTGCCACACACTAGTTGAAGAGACGGTTCAATAACCTCATCAAGTCTCCACCATCCTCCCACTCAACTCTTTCGAGAGAAACCTTTCCTCGAGAAAGGACCCGATTCAAGAAACAATCCATATTGCTTTTGGATTTGAATTAGGAGGTATACCCAACTGTTTTGGGTGTCCTATGAAGATGCATTTTATCCGCTTTGGGTTCGAGCTTAATCCTGAAACTTTTTCACATAAGCGTCGCAGCCCCAAACTTTTAAGAAACGACAACTTAGGTTTCTCTAAACCATAATTCATACGGTGTCATCTCAACGGAATTACGTGGTGCCCTATTTAAAGTGAGTGTGGTTGTCTCTAATGCCTAACCCATGAACGATAGTGGTAATTCGATAAGAGAAATCATGGTACGCATCATATCCAATAGGGTGCAACTATGATGTTCGGACACACCATCACACTATGGTGTTCCAGGCGGTATTAATTGCGAAACAATTTCCACAATGTCTTAATTGTGTGCCAAAACTCGTAACTCAGATATTCATCTCTATGATCATATCATAGACATTTTATCCTCTTGTCACAATGATCTGCTACTTCACTCTGAAATTACTTGAACCATTCAATAATTCAGACTTGTGTTTCATCAAGTAAATATATTCTCAACATCTGCTCGAATCATCTGTGAAGTAAGAACATAACGATATTCACTGCATGCCTCAGCACTCATTGGACTGCACACATCAAAATGTGTTACTTCCAATAAGTTGCTATCTTGTTCCATCTTACTGAAAATGAGGCTTTTCAGTCATCTTGCCCATGTGGTATGATTTGCATATCTCAAGTAATTCAAAATTAAGTGAGTTCAAACGGTCCATTTGCATGGAGTTTCTTCATGCATATATACCAATAGACATGGTTCGCATGTCTCAAACTTTTCAAAAATGAGTGAGTCCAAAGATCCATCAACATGGAGCTTCTTCATGCGTTTTATACCAATATGACTTACACAGCAGTGCCACAAGTAGGTGGTACTATCATTACTATCTTTTGGCATGAACATGTGTATCACTACGATCGAGATTCAATAAACCATTCATTTCAGGTGTAAGACCGTTGAAGGTATTATTCAAATAAACAGAGTAACCATTATTCTCCTTAAATGAATAACCGTATTTCGATAGACATAATCCAATCATGTCTATGCTCAACGCAAACACCAATCTGGATGGTAGAGGGAGCGTACGATATTTGATCAACCTTGGAAATATTTCCAACACATATCGTCATCTCACCTTTAGCTAGTCTCCGTTTATTCCATAGCTTTTATTTCGAGTTACTAACACTTAGCAACTGAACCGGTATCTAATACCCTGGTGCTACTAGGAGTACTAGTAAAGTACACATTAACATAATGTATATCCAATATACTTCTATCGACCTTGCCAGCCTTCTCATCTACCAAGTATCTAGGGTAATCTTGCTCCAGTGGTTGTTCCCCTTATTACAGAAGCACTTAGTCTCGGGTTTGGGTTCAACCTCGGGTTTCTTCATTGGTGCAGCAGCTGATTTGCCGTTTCATGAAGTATCCCTTCTTTCCCCTTGCCCTTCTTGAAACTAGTGGTTTCATCAACCATCAACAATTGATGCTCCTTCTTGATTTCTACTTTTGCGATGTCAAACAACGCGAATATTTCAAAGATCATCATATCTATCCCGGATATGTTATAGTTCATCACGAAGCTCTAGCAGCTTGGTGGTAATGACTTCGGAGAAACTATCACTATTTCATCTGGAAGATCAACTCCCACTTGATTCAAGTGATTGTTGTACTCAGACAATCTGAGCACAAGCTCAACGATTGAGCTTTTCTCCCTTAGTTTGCAGGCTAAGAAAATCGTTGGAGGTCTTATACCTCTTGACGTGGGCACGAGCCTGAAATCCCAATTTCAGCCCTCGAAACATCTCATATGTTCTGTGACGTTTCGAAAACGTCTTTGGTGCCTCAATTCTAAACCGTTTAACTGAACTATCACGTAGTTATCAAAACGTGTATGTTCGATGTTCGAAACATCCACAAACGACGTTTGGGGTTCAGCACATTGAGCAGTGCATTAAGGACATAAGCTTTCTACTGTCCGCATAATCGCTACTTTCAACTTTCAACTATATTTTCTCTAGGAACATAACTAAAACAGTAGAACTACAGCGTGAACTACGACATAATTTGCAAAAGGTCTTTTGACTATGTTCAGGATAATTAAGTTCATCTTATGAACTCCCACTTAGATAGACATCCCTCTAGTCATCTAAGTGATTACATGATCCGAGTCAACTAGCCCGTGTCCGATCATCACGTGAGACGGACTAGTCATCATCGGTGAACATCTTCATGTTGATCGTATCTACTATACGACTCATGCTCGACCTTTCGGTCTCCGTGTTCCGAGGCCATGTCTGCACATGCTAGGCTCGTCAAGTTAACCCTAAGTGTTTTTGCTGTGTAAAACTGTCTTACACCCGTTGTATGTGAACGTAAGAATCCATCACACCCGATCATCACGTGGTGCTTAGAAGCGACGAACTGTAGCAACGGTGCACAGTTAGGGGAGAACACTTCTTGAAATTTTGTAAGGGATCATCTTATTTACTACCGTCGTCCTAAGTAAACAAGATGCATAAACATGATAAACATCACATGCAATCAAATAGTGACATGATATGGCCAATATCATTTTGCTCCTTTTGATCTTCATCTTTGGGGCTCCATGATCATCATCGTCACCGGCATGACACCATGATCTCCATCATCATGATCTCCATCATCGTGTCTTCATGAAGTTGTCACGCCAACGACTACTTCTACTTCTATGACTAACGCGTTTAGCAATAAAGTAAAGTAGTTTACATGGCGTTCTTCAATGACACGCAGGTCATACAAAAAATAAAGACAACTCCTATGGCTCCTGCCGGTTGTCATACTCATCGACATGCAAGTCGTGAATCCTATTACAAGAACATGATCAATCTCATACATCACATATCATTCATCACATTCTTCTTGGCCATATCACATCACATAGCATACCCTGCAAAAACAAGTTAGACGTCCTCTAATTGTTGTTGCATGTTTTACGTGGCTGCTATGGGTTTCTAGCAAGAACGTTTCTTACCTACGCAAGACCACAATGTGATATGCCAATTGCTATTTACCCTTCATAAGGACCCTTTTCATCGAATCCGTTCCGACTAAAGTGGGAGAGACTGGCACCCGCTAGCCACCTTATGCACCAAGTGCATGTCAATCGGTGGAACCTGTCTCACGTAAGAGTACGTGTAAGGTCGGTCCGGGCCGCTTCATCCCACAATACCGTCGAAACAAGATTGGACTAGTAACGGTAAGCATATTGAACAACATCAACGCCCACAACTACTTTGTGTTCTACTCGTGCAAAGAATCTACGCAATAGACCTAGCTCATGATGCCACTGTTGGGGAACGTAGCAGAAATTCAAAAATTTTCCTACGAAACACCAAGATCTATCTATGGAGAGACCAGCAACGAGTAGAAAGGGGAGTGCATCTACATACCCTTGTAGATCGCTAAGCGGAAGCGTTCAAGTGAATGGGGTTGATGGAGTCGTACTCGTCGTGATTCAAATCACCGATGATCAAGTGCCGAACGCACGGCACCTCCGCGTTCAACACACGTACAGCCCGGTGACGTCTCCCACGCCTTGATCCAGCAAGGAGAGAGGGAGAGGTTGAGGAAGACTCCATCCAACAGCAGCACAACGGCGTGGTGGTGATGGAGGAGCGTGGCAATCCTGCAGGGCTTCGCCGAGCACCTACGGGAGAGGAGATGTGTCACGGGAGGGAGAGGGAGGCAACCAAAGGCCTTAGGTCTGATTGCTCGTCCTTTTCCCCACTATATATAGGGCCAAGGGAGAGGGGGGAGGCGCAGCCTTGCCCCCTCCTCCAAGGAAGGGGTGCGGCTAAGGATGGGGAGGAGTCCATCCTCCCCAAGGCACCTCGGAGGTGCCTTCCCCCTTTAGGACTCTTCCCTCTCCAAGTTTCCTTGCGCATGGGCCTCTTGGGGCTGGTGCCCTTGGCCCATGTAGGCCAAGGCGCACCCCCTACAGCCCATGTGGCCCCCCGGGGCAGGTGGCCCCACCCGGTGGGCCCCCGGGACCCTTCCGGTGGTCCCGGTACAATACCGATGACCCCGAAACTTGTCCCGATGGCCGAAACAGGACTTCCTATATATAAATCTTTACCTCCGGACCATTCCGGAACTCCTCGTGACGTCCGGGATCTCATCCGGGACTCCGAACAACATTTGGTAACCACATACAAGCTTCCTTTATAACCCTAGCGTCATCGAACCTTAAGTGTGTAGACCCTACGGGTTCGGGAGACATGCAGACATGACCGAGACGTTCTCCGGTCAATAACCAACAGCGGGATCTGGATACCCATGATGGCTCCCACATGTTCCACGATGATCTCATCGGATGAACCACGATGTCAAGGACTCAATCGATCCCGTATTCAATTCCCTTTGTCTATCGGTATGTTACTTGCCCGAGATTCGATCGTCGGTATACCGATACCTTGTTCAATCTCATTACCGGCAAGTCTCTTTACTCGTTCCGTAACACATCATCCCGTGATCAACTCCTTGGTCACATTTGCGCAAATGATGATGTCCTACCGAGTGGGCCCAGAGATACCTCTCCGTTTACACGGAGTGACAAATTCCAGTCTCGATCCGCATAAAACAATAGATACTTTCGGAGATACCTGTAGTGCACCTTTATAGTCACCCAGTTACGTTGTGACGTTTGATACACCCAAAGCACTCCTACGGTATCCAGGAGTTACACGATCTCATGGTCAAAGGAAGAGATACTTGACATTGGCAAAGCTCTAGCAAACGAACTACACGATCTTTGTGCTAGTCTTAGGATTGGGTCTTGTCCATCACATCATTCTCCTAATGATGTGATCCCGTTATCAATGACATCCAATGTCCATAGCCAAGAAACCATGACTATCTGTTGATCACAACGAGCTAGTCAACTAGAGGCTCACTAGGGACATATTGTGGTCTATGTGTTCACACGTGTATTACGATTTCCGGATAATACAGTTATAGCATGAATAAAAGACAATTATCATGAACAAGGAAATATAATAATAATACTTTTATTATTGCCTCTAGGGCATATTTCCAACACCTCCATGACAACAATGTGGGTGATCTCGACCAATATCATGTGCAAGAGACAATGGACCAATCCATCCCTTTTTCCCGTGCATATGCATCGGACTCGGATGACGATGGTCCTGATGAAGAAGTTGATGAGGAGGGGTTCACACCGAAGGAGGCCGAAGCATTCAAGAAGGTATTCGGGCGGGATCACAAGACACCATTGTTCAAGGATCTTAGTCTCGCGGATGAAGCCGTTGTGGATGGTGGAAAATGCATATCTCTTGGAGCTAGGCCAAGTTCTCACCGTGATTTGGAAGACGCAAGAACGGGATATATCCCGGTTGTGAGTTTCAATCCTTCTTGGAATTGAAGATGTGGCTCGACAACTACTCGGTTACACATTATCGTCCACATAAAGTGGCCAACTCGGACGTGAATGTGCGTTACACGGTCAAATGTGAAGTGCCAACATGTCCATGGATTGTGCGTGCAAGGCCATGGAAAGGAGGTCCCACTTGGCGCATAGTGAGTTGTCTACCAACTCACATGTGCCGGCACAAGAATGCGGATGGCAAGCTTGTGTACCAACAACACAGACAACTCACGTCCGAGTTCATTCCTTACAGGCTGTCCAATCAAATATCCACACTTCCAACAATGAGCATCAAGAGTGTCATTGACCTTGTGAAAGCCATCTTTCATTACAAGGTGAAGTACGGCAAGGCATGGAAGGCGAAGCAAGCCGCATTCAAGATGTTGTATGGCAATTGGGAGGAAGCATACAACCGACTCCCTAGGTTGTTGTTAGCTATGGCCGCCACAAACCCAGGCATGGTTCACGTGGTTGAGCCTCATGGGCACCAAACATTGATTCATAACAGGAGGACCGTCCGAGTATTTGGCCGTGCATTTTGGGCCTTTGAGCAATGCGTGAGGGCTTTTGAGCATTGTCGGCCCGTCATCGCCATTGATGGCACGTTCTTGACCGGACAATACAAGGGCACTTTATTGGTTGCAATAGCAAGTGATGCCAATAACCGGGTGTTGCCTTTGGCTTTCGCTTTGGTTGAGGTGGAGAACAATGATAACTGGGAGTGGTTCTTGCGTCAACTGAGAACAAGGGTATTACCTGCTGAAAGGGAAATTTGTGTCATATCGGATCGCCATCCTGGAATTCTAAATGTGGTGGTGGTTGACATTCTCGGACATACAAAGTTGCATCATCGATGGTGCATGAGGCACTTTTGTGCAAACTTCTATAGGGCATGTGGTATCAAGGAGTTGGCCGATGATCTTCAGGATTGTTGTCTCGCTTTCACCAACAAGTGGTTTTCCACATTGTTCAATGCATTGCTCAGACACAAGAAACTTGACCCCGGCGGTCAGGAGTTTCTGAATAAGAACATTGCCGAAAGGAATATGTGGGCACGTGCTTTCGATGAAGATGGCTGGAGGTACGGTCAAATGACAAGCAATATGGCAGAATGCTTCAATAAGGTGCTCAAGGGTGTACGTGCATTACCCGTGACGGCAATAGTTCAATACACATTTGACAAGTTGAATGAATACTTTTTAAAGCACTCAATGGAGACTGATAAGCAGATTGCTGGTGAGAACAAGGATAAGCACAAGTACAATTTCCCACCAAAGGTCGAAGAATGGTTGGAATTTCAATCACGAAAGGCAGACTCCGAAGAAGCTGTACTATATGACGACAACGAGTGGAAGTATGAGGTGAAAGAGCCCGGAGGAACCACAAACGATGGCCGCCAACACGGAGGCCGGGCTTTCAAGGTCTCCCTAACATGAGGTGAAACTATTTTCTAATGAATGTGTCATGAAGTTGTGAGGGCATGTGAGATGTTGGTGAACTATCTTCTAGGGCAAGCTGCCATTTGTCATTTGTAATGAATGTGTCGTGAACCATGTCGTAGTAATGTTTGAATTGTCTTAAGTTATGAACTCGTCGGCTTAAAATTTATGTTTGTTCAAATTGTTGTGATGCTGCAGTCATTGTAAGTATTGTGGATGTGATGCAAGCCAACTGTGGCTCTCTGGATGTGAGATGTTGGAAGTAGTGCAACGCCTAAGGACAGGGCGCTGCACTATACAGTGCAGCGCCCAATTGTTGGGCGCCACACAGTATAGTGCAGCGCCTATATGTTGGGCGCTGCAGTGCTGCTATAAGCAAAACTGCAGAAACAGATGCCATTTTGGCCTCCTGCAGCAGCACTCACATAATAAAAATACTGTAAACTGCACTAGTAAGAGTTCACCAACATATAACATAATAAAAATACTGTAAACTGCAGAAACTAATAACTTGAACATCATATCATTTAAGACAATTCAACATTACTTCAGGTTCGCAAACACAAATACCACACTAGTAAGAGTTCACCAACATATAACATAACCTCACAAGTTCGTCAACCTAATTAAACGGCTACAATTAACATGAACAAGCACTAATGCCTTCCGCGCGTGTTCCTGGTGGCACGCCTGCAGGCAAGCTTCTTCTTCTTAGGAGCACGAGGATCCTCTTCGTGCACTTCCTCCTCCGCCTCCGCCTCCGCCTCCTCCTCCGCCTCATCATCCAAGCTAGCCATCCGCGAGGTCCCTACGACCACCTTTGGGTTGCCTCTGTTGTCATAGTCGTTGGGCGTGTACCGGCGTCTGGGCTGCCTAGGCTTGAACACATATGCGGACCGAGCTTGAGCGTCCGCCAAAGTCATGTCATCATCAAGCTCATCGCCCTATCACACAACGAAACAATATGGTGAAGGCCGATGTCGTAATCAAGTGAGAGTCACATCTAAAGGATTAGTCATACCTCTTGGGTGATCCCACCCTCATCATCCATATAAGCATATGAGGAACTCACATCGTCCCCCTCATGGTGAGGTGCGGGGTCTGATGGTGTACCAGACCTAGAGGCAGATGGTTCATCATATTCAGGATCACGGCAACCGAGCAGGTTCGATAACCGCCTTAACTTCTTGGCCTGACGCTGTAACACGAACAAGTGTGTAAGATATCAAACTTCGCAACATAGACTGGCTCTCATAGTGAATGCGATATGTACCTTGAGGAATGCTCGTAGTGAATCATCATCATTGCCAGTTCCAACCGGTGTCTTCTCCAGAATAGACTGGCTCTCATCAGCTGCTTTCTTGATCTCGGTGCGCTGCGGATGAGAAAAAATGAATGCGTTGGCCATTCAAACATGTGTAATACGGTCAACAGGAAAGTAAAGAGGGGAACACTTTACCACATAGTTAATCACCGGAACAGCAGGGACTCCTTGCCCTAGCCTGACATCTCTGTTGTACTTCCCCTTTGCTAGATCCTCAAAGTTTACGGGTTCTTCAAGAATATCCTCATTATATGCCGGCGGGCATATCTCAACTCGAGTAGTTCCAATAAACCATCGTACGTAGTTATCAAAAGCAAGTGAGTTGTGCTCACGAAGCGGGGCGCACGCAGTGCTACGAGCTTGCTCCACACAAAGCTGGAAGCGGGTAACATACGTAGAATGATGCTTGGCCCAGTCCTTTATCTTCCGTTGCCTTCTCCTATCCAACCTGCGTGGTATAAAACCAAACATTAGCACAATCAAAAGGAGTCCCGATGATTAGACAATACGCACACATGCTTTCTTACCTATGAAGTGCTTTATCCGTGTCCACCCAATCCGGCGGGTGAGGCTGGAAAAGACCAAACTGACGATACACGTGATGCGGTAAATGAAACTCAACCGCCCAGTTGCATATTAGTGGGCACCGCATAAGCCAGAGATCCTTATCCCGCAAGCACATCGGGTTGAGGCGGAAGTCCGCGGTGTACCCCAAGCTCTCACCCGCGCCATATGGCTGCCATTCCACCTATGAAACAGGGCAACGATGCAAATTTGATAACTATTTTTCAAGCAAGCATGAGAAAGGACTAAAGTAATGACCTCCTTACCTGCTCAGGCGTAATCGTGTCCAACTCGGCAATGTACTTTTGGTACATGAGATTGACATCGTTCGTCATCTCGGAAACGATATCCCACTTGTAAGCCCACGTGGGCCGCCGTAATTCGTCATGTTCATCTGCATACCAAGGATCAAACCTGACGCTCTTCGGGCGTCCAACAGGCAGACGCTCCCAGCTCCATACAGAAAGTAGAAGCAGATTACCACCAATGCCTGCACTAGGTGTGATCCTGCAACACGCATCATCCAGCTACATATGAAAGAAAAACAATGTTAACTTGACAGCAAGCTTGCATTGCTAATGAATAAATGAGTTGATCACAAAACAGACCAACTACCTGTCGGTACAAGTAGGCAAGAGTCGCTGAACCCCAGCTCCATTTGCTATCGAAGACGGTCAACGCCTTCAGCCACATCCATGGAGCGTTCTTGCCAGTGGAGTCAGGAAACAAAGTCCTCGACACAATGTACCACATATACACACGAGCATGTGTCTGGATCACATCATCAGTTGCATCCGGAGGGCACGTCGCAAAGTTATTTTGAATCCACGTGAAAGCATCTCCGGCTGCCTTCCTTTCCCTCTTCTTCTTCTCTTCTCCCTCCTCTACATCATCCTCAGCCTCGGTAGGAGCCATACCGATAAGAGCAATCATCTGCTCGCGCCACCCATCAGAATCGGTGCTCATACAGAGAGGCATCCCGTCGATAGCAAGACCGGTGATCAACGAGACATCCTCGAGCGTCACGATCATCTCCCCAGTCCGAAGATGGAAACTATGCGTCTCCGGCCTCCACCGATCAGCAAGAGCGGACACCAGTGGGGCGTTCAGATTCGGCGTGGACCGGCTGACCAACTGAATCCACGGGAGTAGTCCTGCCTGCTTGATGTACGGTGTGTACCGCTCATCGTAAGGCATGGCAGGACTAGAGACCCCGTGATACCGAATCTTCAAAGGTTCAAATTTCTGCAAAAAACAAGTAATGACAAATCTTAGGGCATGTAAATTTCAACTTAAGGCAAAAAATTCAGATTACTCGTTATTACCATCTCCTTCTCGCGCATCATGTAGGCCCGGTGTTTCGTGTCGTAGACATCGTCGAGAAGCCAAACCATCCTTACAAAGTTCAAACAATAAACATATATGAGTTCATCTCAAATATCGGTAAACACTCAACATTTCATATGTGTTCATCTAAACATCTCATATGTATTCATCTACAAGAATCTCAACATCTCCTTCTCACACAATGAATAAATGATTGTAAATTCTCATATATATCTAGTATGTCATATGTGTTCAAGTAAATCAACATCTCATATTTCAAATAAACTCAACATTTAATATATATCTAAAAAAATTCAACATCTCACATATAGCTACAACACTCAACATCTCATAATTATCTACAAAACTAGGCATCTCATATATATCTAAAAAAATTACAATCTAGGTTTCACTAACAAGAATCATATAGTGTGTGTGTGTGTGGGGGGGGGGGGGGGGGGTCAAAGGTTCCACCTAATCTTGGGCAAACAAAGATCCAAACCAAGCAAATCAAAGGTTCCACCTAATCTTGGGCAAATCCCTAAAATTGCAACGCATTTACGGAGAAAAAAAAGGGAACAGAGGAGTTTACCTAGTAGGAGGGATTGGATATCGAATCCGGGCCTCAAAACTTCAGATCTGAGAGGGGTGTGGGGGGATCCTAAGGGAGTGCCGCTGTCGCCGCTCTCTGTAAACAGAGCAACTGCTCAGAGGGGGAAGAACTGCTGGGAGGGGCTGGCCCAATGCGGCTTAAGTCAATGTGCAGCGCCCAAGCCATAGGCGCTGCACATTACACAGTGTGGCGCCTATCCCTTGGGCGCTGCACTGTTGTCTGTGGGGCCGCAACCCAACCAGGGCTGCCACGCTGGCAGGAGGTGCGACGCCTAAGGCAGAGGCGCTGCACAATGGTGTGTGGCGTCTAGTTGTCGGGCGCCACATGAAAGGGTCAGCAGAGTGAAATTTTTTCGAGAGCAGATCATTTTGTGATTTGATTTCGCCCTGAGGTCAAATATATGATTTTTGCCCACCCCCACGGCCCACCGGACACGTACCCGTGCCCGGGTTCCCCGGCAAAATCTTCCACAAGACGCAGGTATCCGAGGTCATGCTCCGTGCGGACGGCGAGGACCGGGCGTCGGCTTTCTGTCACCGGCAGATAGCTCACAGCCACACGACGGACGGGGTGCTCATCATCAACACCGTGGAGGAGTTCGAGCCAACGGGGCTGGGCATGCTACGGAGGAGCCTGCGCGTCCCGGTTTGGCCCATCGGGCCTCTCATCCGCGTCGCCGGCGCAAGACCGGCCGTCTCCGCCGACAAAGCGCACGACGGCATGGTAAGCTGGCTGGACACGCAGCCGCCGGCCTCGGTGCTGTACGTGTCGTTCGGGTCCCAGAACTCCATCCGGCAAGCGCAGATGGCGGTGCTGGCAAGGGCGCTGGAGCACGCCGGACGACCGTTCATCTGGGCTATCCGGCCGCCTGTGGGGCTCGCCGTCGCGGCCAGCGAGTGGCTGCCGGAAGGATTCGAGAAGAGAGCGCGTGACGAGAACAGAGGGCTCGTCGTCCGTGATGGGCTGCGCAAGTGAGGATCCTGGGCCATCGCTCCACGGGCGCGTTCCTCTCGCACTGCGGGTGGAACTCGGTGTTGGAGAGCCTTCTGCACGGCGTGCCGCTCCTCGGATGGCCGCTCGCCGCCGACTAGTTCTACAACGTGGAGATGTTGGAGAAGGAGTGCGGCGTGTGCGTGGAGGTGGCGAGGGGGAACACGGAGGACGCCCCGCCGCCTGAGATGGACAGGGTGGCGGAGTTGGTCGAGACAGTGATGGGGCAGACGTCCAAAGCGGTGGAGATGCGGAGACGGATGAAGTACATCGGCGAGTTGATGAGAGGCGCAGCTACAGACGACGGTGGGTCATCGAAGAAGGCGCTCGAGAGCTTCCTGGGAACAACGAGGATGCATTGAGGATGGCATGGGTGGGAAACATGGGATCACATGACAAGTCATTTTCAATTGTGTATGCGTCCAATAATTCTACACCTACTTTACGGTCAATACGTAAACTTCCTCCTGATCCTCCCGCCTCTCTGAATTCAACGGAGGTGGGGCCCTCCTCCCCTTATCTCCAATCGAAACTCGCCAACTGGCCAATCCTCCGTAAATCATATGTAATCGCCAACTGGCGTCAAAAATGCGTACTGAGACAGGGCGACACACTAGGATGGAAAGGAAACCGCACCTACCCTTCTTGATAAATGAAGTTTCTTAAATTGTGCCAAGTGTTGGGTCGTCGTTCGGTGGACGTACAAACTATTCGTCGTGTGTGCAGTATTTCCGAAGGAGAAACGGACTTTTCTGTGGGAGAAATGAACTTTTCAGCTGCAGGCAAAGTATTAGAGTCCAACAAACATATTTGGCTGGATGATTTCTTGTTATTTTTAATTGTGCCAAGTACGCAATTGAATGAAAGAATTATTATGCTTTGGCGTTCTTCATACTGCTTCCCGGGTTGTTTGTTGCCGAAAAGATTTGTTATGCCTGCCATTTTTAATCGTGCCAAGTTGTCATGTTATTACCACTTCTCGAGTTGTTTACACATAATTGCCGGAAAATATTTCTCACGCTTAACATTTTGAATTGCGCCGAGTTGCCACATTATTTCATACTGCTTCCCGGGTGGTTTACACTCAATTGCCGGAAAGATTTATCATATTTAAATTGTGCCAAGTTGTCATGTTTTTACCACTTCCCGAGTTATTCCGACATAATTGCCAGAAAATATTTGTCATACACTTTTTAATTGTGCTGAGTTGCCACATTATTTCATACTGCTTCCCGGGTTGCTTACACGCAACTGTCAGAAAGATTTATAACCAAATTTTCAAAAGTAACTACCAGTAGTTTGATTGTACGGAAAATATATGTGAAAATATACTTAGTCAACATGCTAGTTTTTATTAAAGAAGGACGTTCTAATTCTGGAGATATATACAAGACGTGCACATGACGAAAAGGAAAAGAAAGCTCCAGCAGACTAGCAGCCTCCCGTACAAAAGCATGGTGTCCTGTACCGGTCTGCCATTTTTTTTTTGAGCAAACCGCACATCGCGTAGCGTACTAGCCTTGGTTTTTCTTCCTGGGAGTAGGTAACAGAAAAAGGTTTTGCTGCTCTGTACGCTGCGGGATGGAGCGGGCTGCATCAAAGCGTCCGCCGCACGGGAGGACAAGCGCGTGCGCGATTTTTTGTCGAAAGAGACTCTCTGCCGACTGAAATTGCCAAAAAAGACCTCCTGCGGACGAAATTGACAAAAGAGACCCCCTCACAAGTGGCGGCAGGCGCGGCAGGCGACACGTGTCACCTGCCGCCACTCCACGAGGCGGCGGGCCCGGCCGCCACGGCAGGAGGCGGCCTCGCGGGGCACAACGGCTTCTGCACAGTGCATCGTGCCGCAACGGAACGGGCCGCGCCACGTGGGCCCGACCGCCACCGGGTGAGGCGGCCGCCGCTGCCGCTGTCGCTCCCCTGCCGACACGGTCTGCTGCGCGCGCGACGAGACAGCGGGCCCGGCCGCCACCAGGTGAGGCGGCAGCGCTACTTCAGGCACTGATTCCCGTGCGCGAACACTTTTTCAGACGCTGATTCCCATGCGCGTCACTTTTGTTGCTTGCTTAATCTTGTTGCTTTGCCAGGCGCAACGACGACGAATTTCACGGGTCGCTGTTGCTAACTGGGCTGATTCCCACGTGCGAAGGACGATGAATTTCACGAGCGGGAATCACTCTGGCTTTTGCTTCTTTTGCCTTAGCGGATGCGAAGGCAAACTCATACCTTTGTTGTGCCGACGAATTTCACGCGCGGGAATATGGACGCTTTTGGTTCTTTCGCCCGGGAATCAGTCTGCCTTTGTTTCTTTTGCCTCAGCGGATGCGATGGCACTGGGAATCCGATGCTGTGGGAAGCTGTTGTGCCGACACTACAGGGATCCTAAATTTCCCCGCTTAATTTTCTCGCCATCATTTATCGTCTGAGCTTATAAAAGGAGACACCGAGGCTCTCGTCCAGCCATCCTCGAAATCGGCACTGCGCAAAGTGTGTAACATATTTTTTCAGTCGGTATGAGTTTGCCTTCGCATCCGCTAAGGCAAAAGAAGCAAAAGCCAGAGTGATTCCCGCTCGTGAAATTCGTCGTCCTCCGCGCGTGGGAATCAACCCAGTTAGCAACAGCGAGCCCGTGAAATTCGTCGTCGTTGCGCCTGGCAAAGCAACAAGATTAAGCAAGCAACAAAAGTGACGCGCACGGGAATCAGCGCCTAAAAAAGTGTCCGCGCACGGGAATCAGTGCCTGAAGCAGCGCTGCCGCCTCACCTGGTGGCGGCCGGGCCCGCTGTCTCGTCGCGCGCGCAGCAGACCGTGTCGGCAGGGGAGCGACAGCTGCAGCGGCGGCCGCCTCACCCGGTGGCGGCCGGGCCCACGTGGCGCGGCCCGTTCCGTCGTGGCACGCTGCACTGTGCGTAAGCCGTTGTGCCCCGCGAGGCCGCCTCCTGCGGTGGCGGCCAGGCCCGCCGCCTCGTGGAGTGGCGGCAGGTGACACGTGTCGCCTGCCGCGCCTGCCGCCACTTGTGAGGGGGTCTCTTTTGTCAATTTCGTTCGCAGGGGGTCTTTTTTGGCAATTCCAGTCGGCAGAGGGTCTCTTTCGACAAAAAATTGAGCTTGACGTCCTGCTTCGTCATCAACGTCGACCACCTCGCTTCGGACTTCTCCTCCCTCTTGGTGGCGGGGCTCCTAGCATCGGCGATGCACTGTTCTATCGACGACTGCAGTTTTTCGGCAGCGAGCATCGAGTCCCTCGCCGCCTTGGCTTTCTTGTTGCCACCAAGACACCCTTCTGCTGCCGTCAAGGCAGGCGCGTCCGGGTTGTAGACACCATCCTTGGTCTTGGCGAGAGCGAGCCGGCACTCTGTCCATTTCTCGCATGACTCGATCCTGGTCAAGACATGAAGGAACTTGAACTCGAGGTCGTTGTTGTCGTGGTGAAACATGTCAAACATTCAAACCATCTGCACAGACGAAGAACAAGTGTCGGTGAATTAGACGGCGAAGAGTTGGGCCGGTGAGCCATGGACATACCTGACGCTCGACGTTGGCGCCGCTCTCTGGGCGAGCAATGACCTCCTCCTGAATCCCATGCCACTTGTTGGAGCCTGCTGGATGGTCGCCCAATGGTTGGCCATGGCCTTCTCGCTGTGATCCATGTGGATGCTGGCGAACTCGGGGTCGACTATCTTGCGCTCGTCGAATGCCGTCTTGACCCTTCTCCAATAGGGTGTCGGCATTTTGATTTGCGTCGGTGATCAAGTTGATGCTGACAGTCTTCCGTGCTTCGGCGAGGCTCTCGTCTTCCTTTGGCATGCACTTGACGCGAGGCTCGCCCGACCTGGCGTTGGATGACCGCCTCTTCCTTCTCCCTTTGGCCGCTGGCTCCGCCGGTTCTTCCTCTTCCACCTCCTCCTCGACATCGTCATGCTCGATGTCCTCCATGTCGACGGTGGTGTCCAGCATTTCGTCTTACATGCCGAACCCGGGGCAAGAATCGGCGGCGGCTGAGCCGTTCATGATGATCCCGTCCATCTCGACGTCTGTGCTGCTGAATTGTGGCGCCGAGCTTAGTGCGAAGGATAGGGGTCCACGGCGCGAAGTTGGCGCAAGCAAGCTTGAGTACGTCGGCCAGTAGCCGTATTGGGTGTTGAGGCCGGCGGTGAATGTGGGGGAGGGCATGCGTGGGTCGGGGCTGATGAAGCCGGAGGGGGGCGCACGCAGCGCAGAGCAATGCGTGAAGGTGATGTTGGGGTTGAAGCTGCCGAGCGCATCACCGTTGGCGTAGTCAGGCGAGGGTGCGTACCCCCACACTGGTAGCGAGAAGTTGGCCGGTGACGCGGCACTCTGCTGGCTACCCCACACGCCTTGTTGGTATTGTCCTGCCTGTTGACGCGGAAGGAGCTGGCGCTCGTTCGCCATGCCCGCGCGAGACGCCTCCTCATGCTCCGCCGCTACATCCTTGCCCTGCTTCATGTTGAGTCTGTTTCGCCGATTGTTGGTGACCGCCGCCCGGCGATCGATGTCGACCTTTCATTAGGCGTTCGTCAAGCCCGGGGGCCTTGGCATCGACGCCCTCGCCTTCCTCGGCTTTGGCGGCTGGGGGGTCGGTGGCTAGGCGAGGGGCCGCGTACTTCTTCGGCGGTATGATGGACGGATCTCGGGAGAATGACGGGAGCTGCGGGGGAAGATGGGGAGGGAAAGGGAGGGGAAAATGGAAAACGACGGGAAAATCGGCCGGTGTCACCGACACTGCGGGTCCATCCGCCTTTTCCCTTCAGCCGGTGCCCTCGGGCGCTCCCGGTGCGTTGGGTTCGGCTTGGGTTCGCCGGATGTAATTTTGGCCCAATCCGGCGAAAAACGAGTATCTTGGGACACAGCTGGGCGATTTTTTTGCGCCGGTCGTAAAAAAGGCGCCCCGGGGGCTAGTGGGGGGCTGCTGGAGATGCTCTAACTCGCGTGGGCTGCGAGCAGCCGAGGTCCCTGTCCCTAATTTTTGCTTGCTCTTGTTAAATGCATGTAGTACTTCTGTACTAGCAGATTGGCCTCCGGAATGTGGCTTCTGAGCTTATCAATTGCAATTATTCTCTGTTGCCTATGTGTAGCTCCAGATCGATTTGAAAATAATTCTCACAAAGAAGTGACTGTTTTTCGCGAATACGCAAAGCTTGTGTATCATTGCATTGATAGAAGATGTAAGAGTGAATACATGAAGTGGTACAACCCATGGCACGACCGCAAGACACGTGAACATGGCTACCGAAGTAGAGAGTCACGAGATGCTCGACCCAAACAAAGAAAAACACTGCTAAACTCGCCAACCAGGGAAGCAACCTAAGCAACAACTAGACTACCAGCATCTCCAAATCTAGCACCGAGGACGCCGTGAGCAAACAAGACAATGCCTTCACAAAGGAGAACGACACCAAGACGCCGTCGTCGTCCGATCCGGAAAACCGGACCTAGGGTTTCCTCTGATACTCAAAGGGGCACGGATAACGGCCATGACAACGCCTTCAAGAAGGGGACGGCACGCACAGATGTCGCCCCTGCCAGCATAAGATGCAGGTATTTCGCCCTGGCCATGTACCGAGCAATCCCAAGTCGTCGGAGTATGAGTCAAAGAAGAGGAAGTCGGGCATGAGCACATATTGCGACCGCTGGAGGGGGATCCACGCCCGACACCGAGGAGGCACCGGGCGCCGCCGGACGTGCTAGCTCCGAAGGAGGGCGAGGTTGCATGGCTGAGCAAAATGTGAGGATGCGATGGTGGCCAAGCCCCGGACGAGCCAAGATCTGAAAGAGAGCGCAGATCTAGGCCACCGGAACCAGAGCAGCAGGGACGCCGGCGGACCCAAGGAGCTGGAAGGGGACGCAGCTCATGGAGGGTGCCAGAATCGAAGATCCACCAGGGTGGACGACCAACCAAGGGTGTCAACAGGGTTGTGGTGGTGCAGAGACGCCGTGGATCCATCAAGCCAAAGGAGCCGGAAAGAGCGCAACTTCGGAGTTTAGGTAAACAGCCCTCATGTGAACCTAACATATCTGAATCAGGCCGCAATATCCGGTAAAAATAAGATTAGGTAAACTATGACTGACCTAAGCACCTTATGTGAAATTGGTGAAACATGGTGCTTCTACATTTCAACTTTCTTTCACACACTTGTAAACAAGAACATGCTACTATTGCTGCAAGATTCCAACCTGGTAGGAAAACTGTATTTCACTGGATCTGCTCGTCACTATGAATTAATTAAGCACAAGTCCGATGTGACGGCAGGCGCGGATGGATTTTATTTGGGGAAGCATTTTGGGGGCCTCGTGCCAAGCTCCTTGCCGTTGGAAAGAAACAGATGCTATGGCTAGCGCGGACGGATTTTCTTTGTGGAAGCGTCTCGTAGACTTGTGCCGAGCTCGCCGCCGTCGGGAAGAACCAGTACATGTTTTCTTTAGCCGAGCACGTGTGTTGTTTAGGTAGAAGACGAGGATTGGGTATTGGGGCACAACGCTCAGGGGGTACTTTGAAAATAAGGGAGCTGGAGGCGGGTGCATCAGTGCAAACTTGCAAATATTAGAGCAGACACACAGGATGTAGATCGGACAATTGAAAATAACTGGATATAGGGATACACCATCATTGTTGGATTCTAAGGATACGATGCCTCTCTATATCCTCATGATGATGCGCAACCTTCTTTTAGGTTGATTGAGCTGGACAAATCTTCTGACACTCACGTACGGTATCATAACATGGAACGCCCTTCAAACTGAAGCAGCAGTAGCACCCTACGAAGCCATAATATTCACCTTTGGTTTGACAATCCCTAATAACACAAAATTTAATAGTAAGTTTGCTCTCATCTAACGACGAGACTGCCATAGTCGCGTTGGCATGGCCATCTTCGGAGGTGCTCTCGGGCTCAGGCCGACCTATTACACAAGTAATATATATGAATATATCGATCCACAGTACGCAAATATATATTAAAAAATGATTGTGATGATACACTTACATTGTCCGACCATTAAAAGGCACCCGATGATCAAAACAGCAATCAGGGACACCACGCTGCTCCCCTTCATATTTTCCACAAACAGCGTACGAGATGATAAGATAGACGCAATATTGGGTAATGGCCACAACCCCTCCCGCCTCAGTATATATAGACGATACATGTCAAGTTTACTATTAGATTTGCATTAATTATCACATTACATATATAGTACAGGCATCGTGTGATGCGATTTGCAGATTGCACGAATATGGTACACAATCGCATTAATATGAGTAGATAAATCACGGTCATTTATTCATCAAATATTTGTATCCCGTTGAAACGCACAGACATTATACTAGAAAAACGGCTATAGTTAATATAAACATTAATGGCGCACTATACATGTGGTGCGTCATTACTATTTAGTAATGGCACACCTATACAAAGTGCGCCATTACTATGTGTATGACCGGGTCAAACCTTGGTCAAACTTAATAATTGCGCACTTTGCATAAGTGCGTCATTATTATGTCAAACTTAGTAATGGCGCACCTATACAAAGTGCGCCATTACTAACTTTGACCAAGGTTTGACCAAGTCATACACATAGTAATGGCGCACTTTGTGAAGGTGCGCCATTACAAACTTTGACCAAGGTTCATATGCAAAAGTGTTCAAAATATGATACGTAATATGACCAGGAAGTTTGAAAATTTTCATCAAATGCACCCCCGTGGACCGCCTTTTCAGTTTTTTAAAAATAAAAGAAAATGATGGAAATGTCAAAAAAATAAAAGAAAATAAGTTTCCCATGTGATATATGGTCTAGTTGTTGGGAAAATTTACAAATATGAATTTCGACTTTATTTGCAAAATCTCTCTGGAATTTAGTAAAATGGGCATAACTTTTGCATACGAACTCGGATTAAAAAGTTTTTTATATGAAAAATCATCTACTCAAAAAGTTACACCCGAATTCAACGGGAGAACCCCGTTGAAGATTTTTAGAATCCCCAAAAACCTAATAGAATAAAAGATACGGGGCTTTTAAGATCTAGAGGGGGGGAATGGAAAAAAATTCAAAGGCGCACCATTTGCTAGGTACGCCACTAGTAACAGGAAAAAAAATTGGTTTTGAATTTTTTTTTGGAAAAAATGTTCAAAATATGATATGTAATATGACCGGGAAGTTTGAAATATTTTTTTAAAATTTCATCACACTCATGAACATGAACAAAGTCCTAGACATCAACAAGGTTTAATAGGATTGATATGATAGATATATCAACAAGTGCCTGTTAAGTGAGGCGGTGCTGGGGTTGGATAGAACTGAGAAGTTAAGCGTGATTGGGCTGGAGTAGTGTGAGGATGGTTAACCTTCCGGGAAGTTTGACCACGGAGTGTGATTTGACTTGAGATTAAGCATATTGACCCAAGATTAAGCATATTGACCCGAGATTAAGCCATAGTGACCCGAGATTAAGAAAAAAAGAAAAAAATGTGAAATTTTTTTTGAAAAAAAATCCTGAAAAAATTTGAAAAAAATTGTTAGTAATGGCGCACTTATATGTGGTGCGCCATTACTAGCAAGTACAATAGAGTTGAGTCAGTGGGCTATAAGGAACAAACTAGTATATTTCTGCTTAGTTGGAGGAAAGAGAAGAGGAGAGAGAAGATAAGTGGGCTCTTCGTGAAGAGCCAGCTCTAGTACGTGCTCCTAGGCACTTTGCGAGAATGAAAGGTGGGCCACATAATAAAAAAGTAGTACTCTTTTGATCTACTATTGTACATGTTAACTATAAGATGGGCTGTAGATGGCATGGCACTGACTTATAGCCAGTAGCTGGCAATATAATTAATCATGCTCTACTAAGTCAGATAGTAATGGCGCACTTCTAGGCATAGTAATGGCGCACTATGTGGTGCGCCACTATTATCTGGGATACTAATGGCGCACCAGAGGTGCGCCATTACTATTTGTTGGGGAACGTTGCAGAAAAAAAAAATTACGGTTTCACCAAGATTTATCTATGAGTTCATCTAAGCAACGAGTGAAAGGAGAGATGCATCTACATACCACTTTGTAGATTGCGAGCGGAAGCGTTCAAAAGAACGGGGTTGAAGTAGTCGTTCTCGTTGTGATCCTATCATCGGAGATCCTAGCGCCGAACGGACGGCACCTCCGCGTTCAACACACGTACGGTCAGCGTGACGTCTCCTCCGTCTTGATCCAGCAAGGGGAAAGGAGAGGTTGATGATGATCCAGCAGCACGACGGCGTGGTGGTGGATGCAGCAGAACTCCGGCAGGGCTTCGCCAAGCTGCTGCGGGAGGAGGACGAGGTGTAGCAGGGGGAGGGAGGCGCCAAGACACAGGGTGCTGCTGCCCTCCCCCTGCCCTCCTTTATATAGGCCCCCAGGAGGGGCGGCGGCCCTGGGAGATGCAATCTCCCAAGGGGGGCGGCGGCCAAGGGGGGTGGATTGCCCCCCAAGGCAAGTGGGGAGCCCCCCCTTTAGGGTTTCCAACCCTAGGCGCCGGGGGGGGCAAGGGGAGGGGGGTGCACCAGCCCACTAGGGGCTGGTTCCCCTCCCACTTCAGCCCACGGGGCCCTCCGGGATAGGTGGCCCCACCCGGTGGACCCCCGGGACCCTTCCGGTGGTCCCGGTACAATACTGGGTGACCCCAAAACTTCCCCGATGGCCGAAACAACCCTTCCTATATATAATTCTTTACCTTCGGACCATTCCGAAACTCCTCGTGACATCCGAGATCTCATCCGGGACTCCAACAACATTCGGTTTGCTGCATAGTCATATTCATACGACCCTAGCGTCACTGGACCTTAAGTGTGTAGACCCTACGGGTTCGGGAGACATGCAGACATGACCGAGATGGCTCTCCGGTCAATAAACAACAGCGGGATCTGGATACCCATGTTGGCTCCTACATACTCCTCGATGATCTCATCGGATGAACCACGATGTCGAGGATTCAAGCAACCCCGTATACTATTCCCTTTGTCAGACGGTATGTTACTTGCCCGAGATTCGATCGTCGGTATCCCAATACCTCGTTCAATCTCGTTACCGGCAAGTCACTTTACTCGTACCGTAATGCATGATCCCGTGACCAGACACTTGGTCACTTTTAGCTCATTATGATGATGCACTACCGAGTGGGCCCAGTGATACCTCTCCGTTATACGGAGTGACAAATCCCAGTCTCGATCCGTGTCAACCCAACAGACACTTTCGGAGATACCTGTAATGCACCTTTATAGTTACCCAGTTACGTTGTGACGTTTGGTACACCCAAAGCACTCCTACGGTATCCGGGATTTACACGATCTCATGGTCTAAGGAAGAGATACTTGACATTGGAAAAGCTCTAGCAAAACGAACTACACGATCTTGTGCTATGCTTAGGATTGGGTCTTGTCCATCACATCATTCTCCTAATGATGTGATCCCGCTATCAACGACATCTAATGTCCATAGTCAGGAAACTATGACTATCTGTTGATCAACGAGCTAGTCAACTAGAGGCTTACCAGGGACATATTATGGTCTATGTATTCACATGTGTATTACGATTTCCGGATAATACAATTATAGCATGAATAAAGACAATTATCATGAACAAGGAAATATAATAATAATCCTTTTATTATTGCCTCTAGGGCATATTTCCAACAGTCTCCCACTTGCACTAGAGTCAATAATCTAGTTACATTGTGATGAATCGAACACCCATAGAGTTCTGGTGTTGATCATGTTTTGCTCGCGAGAGAGGTTTAGTCAACGGATCTGCGACATTCAGATCCGTATGTACTTTGCAAATATCTATGTCTCCATCTTGAACATTTTCACGGATGGAGTTGAAGCGACGCTTGATGTGCCTGGTCTTCTTGTGAAACCTGGGCTCATTGGCAAGGGCAATAGCTCCAGTGTTGTCACAGAAGAGTTTGATCGGCCCCGACGCAGTGGGTATGACTCCTAGGTCGGTGATGAACTCCTTCACCCAAATTGCTTCATGCGCTGCCTCCGAGGCTGCCATGTACTCCGCTTCACATGTAGATCCCGCCACGACGCTCTGCTTGCAGCTGCACCAGCTTACTGCTCCACCATTCAACATATACATGTATCCGGTTTGTGAATTAGAGTCATCCAAATCTGTGTCGAAGCTAGCATCGACGTAACCCTTTACAGCGATCTCTTCGTCACCTCCATAAACAAGAAACATGTCCTTTTTCCTTTTCAGGTACTTCAGGATATTCTTGACCGTTGTCCAGTGTTCCTTGCCGGGATTACTTTGGTATCTTCCTACCAAACTTACGGCAAGGTTTACATCAGGTCTGGTACACAGCATGGCATACATAATAGATCCTATGGCTGAAGCATAGGGGATGACACTCATCTCTTCTTTATCTCTTGCCGTGGTCGGGCATTGAGCTGAGCTCAATCTCACACCTAGCAATACAGGCAAGAACCCTTTCTTAGACTGATCCATTTTGAACTTCTTCAAAATCTTATCAAGGTATGTGCTTTGTGAAAGACCTATGAGGCGTCTCGATCTATCCCTATAGATCTTGATGCCTAATATGTAAGCAGCTTCTCCAAGGTCCTTCATTGAAAAACACTTATTCAAGTAGGCCTTAATGCTGTCCAAAAGTTCTATATCATTTCCCATCAAAAGTGTGTCATCTACATATAATATGAGAAATGCTACAGAGCTCCCACTCACTTTCTTGTAAACGCAGGCTTCTCCATAAGTCTGCATAAACCCAAACGCTTTGATCATCTCATCAAAGCGAATGTTCCAACTCCGAGATGCTTGCACTAGCCCATAAATGGATCGCTGGAGCTTGCATACTTTGTTAGCATTCTTACGATCGACAAAACCCTCTAGCTGCATCATATATAGTTCTTCCTTAAGATGCCCGTTAAGGAATGCCGTTTTGACGTCCATCTGCCATATCTCATAATCATAGTATGCGGCAATTTCTAACATGATTCGGACGGACTTCAGCTTCGCTACGGGAGAGAATGTCTCATCGTAGTCAACCCCTTGAACTTGCCGATAACCCTTAGCGACAAGTCGAGCTTTATAGATGGTAATATTACCATCCGCGTCCGTCTTCTTCTTAAAGATCCATTTGTTTTCTATCGCTCGTCGATCATCGGGCAAGTCAGTCAAAGTCCATACTTTGTTTTCATCCATGGATTCTATCTCGGATTGCATGGCTTCAAGCCATTTGTTGGAATCTGGGCCCGCCATCGCTTCTTCATAGTTCGAAGGTTCATCGTTGTCTAACAACATGATTTCCAGGACAGGGTTGCCATACTACTCTAGTGTGGAACGTGTCCTTGTGGACCTACGAGGTTCTGTAGCAACTTGATCCGAAGTACCTTGATCATTAATTTCCTCTCCAGTTGGTGTAGGCACCACAGGAACATTTTCCTGAGCTGAACTACTTTCCGGTTCAAGAGGTAGTACTTCATCGAGTTCTACTTTCCTCCCACTTACTTCTTTCGAGAGAAACTCTTTTTCCAGAAAGGATCCGTTCTTGGCAACAAAGGTCTTGCCCTTGGATCTTAAGTAGAAGGTATACCCAATGGTTTCATTAGGGTATCCTATGAATACGCATTTTTCCGACTTGGGTTCGAGCTTTTCAGGTTGTAATTTCTTGACATAAGCATCGCATCCCCAAACTTTTAGAAACGACAGCTTAGGTTTCTTCCCAAACCATAATTCATACGGTGTCGTGTCAACGGATTTAGACGGTGCCCTATTTAAAGTGAATGTAGCTGTCTCTAGAGCGTATCCCCAAAATGATAGTGGTAAATCGGTAAGGGACATCATAGACCGCACCATATCCAATAGAGTGCGATTACAACGTTCGGACACACCGTTACGCTGAGGTGTTCCAGGCGGTGTGAGTTGTGAAACGATTCCACATTTCCTTAAGTGTGTACCAAATTCGTGACTTAAGTATTCTCCTCCACGATCTGATCGTAGGAACTTTATCTTTCGGTCACGTTGATTCTCTACCTCATTCTGAAATTCCTTGAACTTTTCAAAGGTCTCAGACTTGTGTTTCATCAAGTAGACACATCCATATCTACTCAAGTCATCAGTGAGAGTGAGAACATAACGATATCCTCCGCGAGCCTCAACGCTCATTGGACCGCACACATCGGTATGTATGATTTCCAATGAGTTGGTTGCTCGTTCCATTGTTCCGGAGAACGGAGTCTTGGTCATTTTGCCCATGAGGCATGGTTCGCATGTGTCAAATAATTCATAATCGAGAGACTCTAAAAGTCCATCAGCATGGAGCTTCTTCATGCGTTTGACACCAATGTGACCAAGGCGGTAGTGCCACAAGTATGTGGGACTATCGTTATCAACTTTACATCTTTTGGTATTCACGCTATGAATATGTGTAACATTACGTTCGAGATTCATTAAGAATAAACTATTGACCATCGGGGCATGACCATAAAACATATCTCTCATATAAATAGAACAACCATTATTCTCGGATTTAAATGAGTAGCCATCTCGTATTAAACGAGATCCAGATACAATGTTCATGCTCAAGCTTGGCACTAAATAACAATTATTAAGGTTCATAACTAATCCCGTGGGTAAATGTAGAGGTAGCGTGCCGACGGCGATCACATCGACCTTGGAACCATTCCCGACGCGCATCGTCACCTCGTCCTTCGCCAGTCTCCGCTTATTCCGCAGCTCCTGCTGTGAGTTACAAATATGAGCAACGGCACCGGTATCAAATACCCAGGAGTTACTACGAGTACTGGTAAGGTACACATCAGTTACATGTATATCAAATATACCTTTAGTGTTGCCGGCCTTCTTGTCCGCTAAGTATTTGAGGCAGTTCCGCTTCCAGTGACCCTTCCCCTTGCAATAAAAGCACTCAGTCTCAGGCTTGGGTCCATTCTTTGACTTCTTCCTGGCAACTGGCTTACCGGGCGCGGCAACATCTTTGCCGTCCTTCTTGAAGTTCTTCTTACCCTTGCCCTTCTTAAACTTAGTGGTCTTATTGACCATCGACACTTGATGTTCTTTCTTGATTTCAACCTCTGCTGACTTCAGCATTGAAAATACTTCAGGAATGGTCTTCACCATCCCCTGCATATTGTAGTTCAATACAAAGCTCTTGTAGCTCGGTGGGAGCGACTGAAGGATTCTGTCAATGACCGCCTCGTCCGGGAGGTTGATCTCCAGCTGGAACAGGCGGTTGTGCAACCCAGCCATTTTGAGTATGTGCTCACTGACAGAACTGTTTTCCTCCATCTTACAACTATAGAACTTGTCGGAGACTTCATATCTCTCGACCCGGGCATGAGCTTGAAAAACCATTTTCAGCTCCTCGAACATCTCATATGCTCCGTGTTTCTCAAAACGCTTTTGGAGCCCCGGTTCTAAGCTGTAAAGCATGCCGCACTGAACGAGGGAGTAATCATCAGCACATGATTGCCAAACGTTCATAACGTCTTGGTTCTCTGGGATGGGTGCTTCACCTAGCGGTTCATCTAGGGCATATGCTTTCTTGGCTGCTATGAGGATGATCCTCAGGTTCCGGACCCAGTCCAAATAGTTGCTGCCATCATCTTTCAGCTTGGTTTTCTCTAGGAACGCGTTGAAGTTCATGTTGACATGAGCGTTGGCCATTTGATCTACAAGACATATTTTGCAAAAGTTTTAGACTAAGTTCATGATAATTAAGTTCATCTAATCAAATTATTGAATGAACTCCCACTTAGATTTGACATCCCTCTAGTCATCTAAGTGTTACACGATCCGAGTCGACTAGGCCGTGTCCGATCATCACGTGAGACGGACTAGTCATCATCGGTGAACATCTCCATGTTGATCGTATCTTCCATACGACTCATGTTCGACCTTTCGGTCTCTTGTGTTCCGAGGCCATGTCTGTACTTGCTAGGCTCGTCAAGTTAACCCTAAGTGTTCTGCATGTGTAAATCTGTCTTACACCCGTTGTATGTGAACGTAAGGATCTATCACACCCGATCATCACGTGGTGCTTCGAAACGACGAACTTTAGCAACGGTGCACAGTTAGGGGGAACACTTTCTTGAAATTATTATAAGGGATCATCTTATTTACTACCGCCGTTCTAAGTAAACAAAATGCATAAAACATAATAAACATCACATGCAATTATATAGTAGTGACATGATATGGCCAATATCATATAGCTCCTTCGATCTCCATCTTCGGGGCTCCATGATCATCTTCGTCACCGGTATGACACCATGATCTCCATCATCAAGATCTCCATCATTGTGTCTTCATGAAGTTGTCACGCCAACGACTACTTCTACTTCTATGGCTAACACGTTTAGCAATAAAGTAAAGTAATTTACATGGCGTTCTTCAATGACATGCATGTCATACAAAAAATAAAGACAACTCCTATGGCTCCTGCCGGTTGTCATACTCATCGACATGCAAGTCGTGATTCCTATTACAAGAACATGATCTCATACATCACAATATATCATTCATCATTCATCACAACTTCTAGCCATATCACATCACATGACAATTGCTGCAAAAACAAGTTAGACGTCCTCTAATTGTTGTTGCATCTTTTACGTGGCTGCAATTGGGTTCTAGCAAGAACGTTTTCTTACCTACGAATAACCACAAGTGATTTTGTCAACTTCTATTTACCCTTCATAAGGACCCTTTTCATCGAATCTGCTCCAACTAAAGTAGGAGAGACAGACACCCGCTAGCAACCTTATGCAACTAGTGCATGTCACTCGGTGGAACCTGTCTCACGTAAGCGTACGTGTAAGGTCGGTCCGGGCCGCTTCATCCCACAATACCACCGAAGCAAAAAAAGACTAGTAGTGGCAAGCAAGTTGACAAGATCCACGCCCACAACAGATTTGTGTTCTACTCGTGCAATAGAGAACTACGCATAGACCTAGCTCATGATGCCACTGTTGGGGAACGTTGCAGAAAATAAAAAAAAATTCTACGGTTTCACCAAGATCCATCTATGAGTTCATCTAAGCAACGAGTGAAAGGAGAGATGCATCTACATACCACTTTGTAGATCGCGAGCGGAAGCGTTCAAAAGAACAAGGTTGAAGTAGTCGTTCTCGTCGTGATCCTATCACCGGAGATCCTAGCGCCGAACGGACGGCACCTCCGCGTTCAACACACGTATAGTCAGCGTGACGTATCCTCCGTCTTGATCCAGCAAGGGGAAAGGAGAGGTTGATGATGATCCAGCAGCACGACGGCGTGGTGGTGGATGCAGCAGAAATCCGGCAGGGCTTCGCCAAGCTGCTGCGGGAGGAGGACGAGGTGTAGCAGGGGGAGGGAGGCGCCAAGACACAGGGTGCGGCTGCCCTCCCCCCTGCCCTCCTTTATATAGTCCCCCAGGGGGGCGCCGGCCCTGGGAGATGCAATCTCCCAAGGGGGGCGCCGGCCAAGGGGGGTGGAGTGCCCCCCCTTTAGGGTTTCCAACCCTAGGCGCAGGGGGGGCAAGGGGGGCGCACCAGCCCACTAGGGGCTGGTTCCCCTCCCACTTAAGCCCACGGGGCCCTCTGGGATAGGTGGCCCCACCCGGTAGACCCCCGGGACCCTTCCGGTGGTCCCGGTACAATACCGGGTGACCCCAAAACTTTCCCGATGGCCGAAACAGCCCTTCCTATATATAATTCTTTACCTCCGGACTATTCCGAAACTCCTCGTGACGTCCGGGATCTCATCCGGGACTCCAAACAACATTCGGTTTGCTGCATACTCATATTCATACAACCCTAGCGTCATCGAACCTTAAGTGTGTAGACCCTACGGGTTCGGGAGACATGCAGACATGACCGAGACGGCTCTCCGGTCAATAACCAACAGCGGGATCTGGATACCCATGTTGGCTCCCACATACTCCTCGATGATCTCATCGGATGAACCACGATGTCGACGATTCAAGCAACCCTGTATACTATTCCCTTTGTCAGACGGTATGTTACTTGCCCGAGATTTGATCGTCGGTATCCCAATACCTCGTTTAATCTCGTTACCGGCAAGTCACTTTACTCGTACCGTAATGCATGATCCCGTGACCAGACACTTGGTCACTTTGAGCTCATTATGATCATGCACTACCGAGTGGGCCCAGTGATACCTCTCCGTTATACGGAGTGACAAATCCCAGTCTCGATCCGTGTCAACCCAACAGACACTTTCGGAGATACCTGTAGTGCACCTTTATAGTCACCCAGTTACGTTGTGATGTTTGGTACACCCAAAGCACTCCTACGGTATCTGGGAGTTACACGATCTCATGGTCTAAGGAAGAGATACTTGACATTGGAAAAGCTCTAGCAAAACGAACTACACGATCTTGTGCTATGCTTAGGATTGGGTCTTGTCCATCACATCATTCTCCTAATGATGTGATCCCGCTATCAACGACATCTAATGTCCATAGTCAGGAAACCATGACTATCTATTGATCAACGAGCTAGTCAACTAGAGGCTTACCAGGGACATATTATGGTCTATGTATTCACACGTGTATTACGATTTCCGGATAATACAATTATAGCATGAATAAAGACAATTATCATGAACAAGGAAATATAATAATAATCCTTTTATTATTGCCTCTAGGGCATATTTCCAACACTATTTGTTACTAGTGGCATGTTAATAGTGGCGCACCTATAGTGCGTCATTAATAACAAAAACTGGTGCGCCACTAACAGCCTTTTTTCTAGTAGTGGTCCTAGTGGTCCGTAAAATAAACACGTCCTCTCTCCGTTTTTATTTACTCTCCTTGCAAGACTTGTCTAATGTCAAATTTTCTATAGTTTGATCAACTTCTCTTATCTTATACTCCCTCCGTCCCAATATAAGTGACTCAACTTTGTACTAACTTGAGTACAAAGTTAGTATAAACTTGAGTCACTTATTTTGGGACAGAGGGAGTACTCACCTAAAAATTACTTCAAAAGTAATAGTGTTTCTTTTCCTAACGCTTTGTCAACCGGTTCTCTCCATGATGACCCACAAGTATAGGGGATCTATCGTAGTCCTTTTGATAAGTAAGAGTGTCGAACCCAACGAGGAGCAGAAGGAGATGATAAGCAGTTTTCAGTAAGGTTTTCTCTCCAAGCACTGAAATAGTAGGTAATAGATAGTTTTGTGATAAGATAAATAGTAACGAGAAAAATTAAATAAAGTAAATAAAGTGCAGCAAGGTGGCCCAATCCTGTATGTAGCAAAGGATAATCCTGGACAAACTCTAGTAATGAAGAAGGAGCTCCCGAGGACACATTGGGAATTATCGTCAAGCTAGTTTTCATCACGTTCATAAGATTCGCGTTTGGTACTTTGATAATTTGATATGTGGGTGGACCGGCACTTGGGTACTGCCCTAACATGGACAAGCATCACACTTATGATTAACCCCTATTGTAAGCATCCACAACTACAAAAAGGAGTATTAAGGTAAACCTAACCACAGCATTAAATAAATGGGTCCATATCAACCCCTAACGAAGCAACGCATAAACTAGGGTTTAAGCTTCTGTCACTCTAGCAACCCATCATCTACTTATTACTTCCCTATGCCTTCCTCTAGGCCCAAATGATGGTGAAGTGTCATGTAGTTGACGTTCACATAACACCACTAGAGGAGAGACAACATACATCTCATCAAAATATTGAACGAATACCAAATTCACATGACTACTAATAGCAAGACTTCACCCATGTCCTCAGGAACAAACGTAACTACTCACGAAGCATATTCATGTTCATAATCAGAGGGGTAATAATATGCAAAAAGGATCTAAACATATGATCTTCCACCAAGTAAACCAAATAGCATCAACTACAAGGAGTAATCAACACTACTAGCAACCCACAGGTACCAATTTGTGGTTTTGATACAAGATTGGATAGAAGAGATGAACTAGGGTTTTGAGAGAAGATGGTGCTGGTGAAGATGTTGATGTAGATTGACCCCCTCCCGAAGAGAGGATCATTGGTGATGACTTTGGTGATGATTTCCCCCTCCCAGAGGGAAGTGTCCCCGGTAGAACAGCTCCGCCAGAGCCCTAGATTGATTCCGCCAAGGTTCCGCCTCGTGGCGGCGGAGTTTCATCCCAAAAGCTTACCCATGATTTTTGCCAGGGGAAAACCCTTCATATAGCAGAAGATGGACGTCAGAGGCCCACTAGGGAGCCCAGGAGATAGGGGGGCGCCCCCCTATCTCCTGGACAGGGTGTGGGCCCCCTGACCTATTTCTTTTGCCCAAAAATTCTTATTAAATCTGAAATGTTGTTTCGTGGAGTCTCAGGTCTTTTGGAGTTGTGCAAAATAGATTTCCAACGTTTGTTCCTTTTCCAGCCAGAATTCCAGCTGCCGGCATTCCCCCTCTTCATGGTAAACCTTGTAAAATAAGAGAGAATAGCCATAAGTATTGATATATAATGTGTAATAATAGCCCATAATGCAATAAATATTTATATAAAAGCATGATGCAAAATGGATGTATCAACTCCCCCAAGCTTAGACCTCGCTTGTCCTCAAGCGAAAGCCGAAATCGAAAAATATGTCCACATGTTTAGAGATAGAGGTGTCGATAAAAATAAAATACGGACATGAGGGCATCATGATCATTCTAATAACAGCAACATATATGGATTTTGTCATATGATTTCCTATGTTCATGTAATAAGCAATTCACAATGTCAAGTATGGTTCAAAAACTTCATTGGGAACTTACAAACTATAATCTCAGTCATTACAGCAATTGCAATTTATCGTAACATCAGAAAGAGTCAATAATAGAGCTTTTCAGCAAGCTCACATACTCAACTATCTCGTAGTCCCCTATAATTGTTAACACTTAGGCAATACTTGTGGTTATAGAGTTTCAGCCGAACACTGAGAAAGATAGGGGCTTATGTGTTGCCTGCCAACATATTCACCTTTAGGTGATGTCAACAATAATAGCCTATGCCAACTTACATCCAATTGGATATATGAATCATGATCTTTCAAACATGAGGAGCTTGCCAAAGGATAAAATGAAAAAGGTAAAGGTGAGGATCACCTTGACTCAAGCATAAAGTAAAACATAAAGTAAAAGATAGGCCCTTCGCAGAGGGAAGCAGAGGTTGTCATGCGCGTTTAGGGTTGATGCATAAAGTCTTAATGAAAAAGAACGTCACTTTATATTGCCCCTTGTATGTGGACCTTTATTATGCAGTTCGTCGCTTTTATTACTTCCACAACAAGTTCGTACAAAGTTTATTTTCTCTGCACTAATAAGTCATACATATTTAGAGAGCAATTTTTATTGCTTGCACCGATGACAACTTACTTGAAGGATCTTACTCGATCCATAGGTAGGTATGGTGGACTCTGATGGCAAAACTGGGTTTAAGGATATTTGGAAGCACAAGTAGTATCTCTACTTGGTGCAAAGAATTTGGCTAGCATGAGGGGGAAAGGCAAGCTCAACATGTTTGGAAGGTCAATGACAATATACTTTAACTGAGATGCCGGAAAACATAAACCATTACGTTGTCTTACTTGTCCAACGTCAACTCTTTTAGCATGTCATACTTAATGAGTGCTTCACAATCATAAAAGATGTCCATGATAATATATTTATATGTGAACCCCTCTTTCCTTATCACTTCCTATGAATTGCAACGATGACCAAGGCTACGTTCATCAACTCTCAACAATTTTTATGCCTCATACTTTCTATGTGTGAAGTTATCACTATCCATAAGATCAATATGAACTCCCTTGTTCTTTCTACTTTTTCAAGATCATAGCAACATAGCAAAGCCCTTGACTCAATACTAGTCTTTATTATAGATAGCACACGGACTCGATTACAAAAAGAGATCACAACGAAAAACTCAAAACTACTTGATATCAAAACTTCGAACTAATAGATCAAGATACTACTAAAAGGATCAAACTAAATAAAGCGGTAAAGATAGGAGTGTGATGGTGATACGAGACCGGGGCACCTCCCCTAAGCTTGGCAGTTGCCAAGGGGAGTGCCCATACCCATGTGATTATTTCTTTGGAGGTGACGGAGGTGGTGATGATGACGGTGGATAATCGCACGTCGAGCATAGAAGCTCCTCCAACTTGCAGATAATGCCCTTGAGCCCAGCAATATGATCTTTCAACAAAATATTCTCCTCTGTGAGGTACTTGTCCTGTATGCGGGCTAACTCAATCATCTTGAAAGCTTCAATCTCTGTTGGAGTGAAAAGGTTAGGTAAAAGTTGGGGGATGTCTTCTTCTTTCACCATCAGAGCTTGAGCCTCCATGGCCTTCTTGATCCCTTCATCCTTGTTGATCTCTTCTGGTTCCTCTCTTTTCAACTCTATCTTCAATAGCCAAGCATCCTTGTCTTCGTTGTTGGAGGAGGGAGAAGTCATGGTACTCTAAATCTGCAACAGAAACAGCTCGAAACGAAAACAAAGGATATTTGCGTGATACGGTGGTCAAAACCTTCGGGAGTATATATAATGAATTTTTACCGACCAAAATACGTAACATACAAGAAAACGGAGTCCGGGAGGCACACGAGGTTCCATGGGACAGGGGGGCGCGCCCTCCTCTCTCGTGGGAGCCTCGTGCCCCTTTCGGACTACTTCTTTCTTCCTAAAATCCTTAAATAATCCAAAACTGATAAAAATTTCCATTAGAGTTGTTTTGGAGTCGGTTTACTTACTGTACCACGTACCTATGCCTTTTTGGAGTTTGGAATGTTCTGGAAAGTGTCTCTTATGTATTCCTCATGGGTTATGGTTTCAATAATAGTAGTTTCAACATTGATAGGATTACCTGAAATATAATGTTTAATTCTTTGGCCATTTACCACCCTCGGATTTGTGCCTTCAAAATTGTTGATTTTATAGCACTAGAATGATAGACCTCCTCGATAACGTAGGGACCTTCCCATTTTGAGAGAAGTTTTCCTACAAAAAATCTTAAACGAGAGTTGAACAATAATACATAATCTCCTACGTTAAACTCACGCTTCTGTATCCTCTTATCATGCTAGCATTTGACTTTTTCTTTGAAAAGCTTAGCATTCTCATATGCTTGGGTTCTCCATTCATCAAGTGAGCTAATATCAAATAACCTTTTCTCACCGGCAAGTTTGAAGTCATAATTGAGCTCTTTAACAGCCCAATATGCTTTATGTTCAAGTTCAAGAGGTAAATGACATGCTTTTCCATAAACCATCTTATATGGAGACATATCCATAGGATTTTTGTATGCAGTTCTATAGGCCCATAATGCATCATCAAGTTTTTTGGACCAATTCTTTCTAGATCTATTCACAGTCTTTTGCAAAATTAATTTGAGCTCTCTATTGCTCAACTCTACTTGACCACTAGACTGCGGGTGATGAGGAGATGCGATTCTATGATTGACATCATACTTAGCAAGCATCTTACGGAAAGCACCATGAATAAAGTGTGAACCACCATCAGTCATAAGATATCTAGGGACTCCAAACCTCGGGAAAATAACTTCTTTATGCATTTTAATAGAAGTGTTATGATCAGCACTACTAGTTGTAATAGCTTCTACCCACTTAGTAACGTAATTAACAGCAACTAAAATATGTGTATAACCATTGGAGGCAGGAAAAGGTCCCATATAATCAAAGCCCCAAACATCAAATGGTTCAATAACAAGAGAATAATTCATAGGCATTTCTTGACGTCTACTAATGTTACCTATTCTTTGACATTCATCACAAGATACGACAAACTTACGAGCATCTTTGAAAAGAGTAGGCCAATAAAAACCAGATTGTAGTACCTTGTGTGCAGTTCTATCTCCAGCGTGGTGTCCTCCATAGGATTCTGAGTGACACTTGCGTAGGATATGTTCATGTTCATGCTCAGGCACACAACGTCTAATAATACCATCTACTCCTTCTTTATAAAGGTGTGGATCATCCCAAAAGTAATGTCTTAAATCATAAAAGAACTTTTTCTTTTGCTGGTATGTGAAACTAGGTAGTATATATTTAGCAACAATGTAATTAGCATAATCAGCATACCAAGGAGCAGTACGAGAAGCATTGACAACTGCTAATTGTTCATTAGGAAAACTATCATTAATAGGTAGTGGGTCATCAAGAACATTCTCTAACCTAGACAAGTGGTCTGCAACGGGGTTCTCAGCTCCCTTTTTATCAATAATATGCAAGTCAAATTCTTGGAGCAAGAGAACCCATCTAATAAGTTTAGGCTTAGCATCTTTCTTTTCCATAAGATATTTAATAGCAGCATGATCAGTGTGAATAGTAACTTTGGAATCAACAATATAAGGTCTAAACTTATCACATGCAAACACAACTGCTAAGAATTCTTTTTCAGTAGTCGCATAATTTCTCTGGGCAGTATCAAGAGTCTTGCTAGCATAATGGATAACATTTAATTTCTTATCGACTCTTTGCCCTAAAACAGCACCTACAGCATAATCACTAGCATCGCACATGATTTGAAAAGGTAAATTCCAATCAGGTGGCTAAACAATAGGTGCAGTAATCAAAGCTTTCTTAAGTGTTTCAAATGCTTCTACACAATCATCATCAAAGACAAAAGGAATATCTTTTTGCAATAAATTAGTCAGAGGCCTAGAGATTTTAGAAAAGTCCTTAATGAACCTCCTATAAAAACTGGCATGGCCAAGGAAACTTCTTATACCTTTTATGTCCTTGGGACATGGCATCTTTTCAATAGCATCAACTTTGGCTTTATCAACTTCAATACCTCTCTCGGAGATCTTGTGCCCCAAGACAATGCCTTCATTAACCATAAAGTGACACTTTTCCCAATTTAGGACGAGACTAATGTCTTCGCATCTCTGCAAAACTCGATCAAGGTTGCTCAAACAATCATCAAAAGAGGATCCATAGACGGAGAAGTCATCCATGAATACCTCACAAATCTTTTCACAAAAATCAGAAAATATAGCCATCATGCATCTTTGAAAGGTAGCAGGTGCATTACATAAACCAAAAGGCATACGTCTATAAGCAAAAGTACCAAAAGGGCAAGTAAAAGTAGTTTTAGATTGATCCCCCGCTGATACAGGTATATGAGAGAAGCCAGAATAACCATCTAGAAAGCAAAAATGTGTGTGTTTGGATAGCCTTTCTAGCATTTGATCAATAAAAGGTAAAGGGTAATGATCTTTCTTAGTAGCTTTATTTAACTTACGGAAATCAATTACCATCCTATAGCCTGTAATAATTCTTTACGGGATCAATTCATCTTTATCATTAGGGACAACAGTAATACCTCCCTTTTTAGGGACACAATGGACATGGCTTACCCATTCACTATCAGCAACGGGATAAATAATACCTGCCTCAAGGAGTTTTAGTATCTCCTTTGTTACCATTTCCTTCATTTTGGGATTTAATCATCTTTGAGGATCTCTAACTGGTTTGGCATCTTTCTCCACTGAAATTTTGTGTTGACATAATGTGGGACTAATGCCCTTAAGATCATCCAGAGTATATCCAATAGCAGCTCTGTGCTTCTTCAGAGTTTTCAATAATCTTTCTTCTTCTTTCTCTGAAAGGTTAGCACTAATAATAACAGGATATATTTATTTTTCATCAAGATAAGCATACTTAAGATTATCAGGTAAGGGTTTGAGTTCAAACACGGGATCACCCTTGGGTGGAGGGGGATCCCCAAGAATTTCAACGGGAAGGTTATGTTTCAGCATAGGTTCTTGTTTAAGGAACACTTCATCTATTTCTTCCCTTTCCTTCATAAACATATTGTTTTCATGGTCTAGCAAATATTGTTCTAACGGATCAGTTGGTGGAACAACAATGGAAGCAAGACCAATAATTTCATCCTTACTAGGTGGTTCCCTTTCACGAGGTTGTCTACTAAAGTTAGCAAAATTAAACTCATGAGACATACCATCTATGCCAACAGTGACAATATTATTTTCACAATTAATCTTAGCACTAGCAGTATTCAGGAAGGGTCTACAAAAAATAATGGGACAAAAATCATCTTGTGGGGAACCAAGAACAAGAAAATCAGCAGGGTATTTAATCTTCCCACACAAGACTTCAACATCTCTAATGATCCCAATAGGTTTAATGGTGTCCCTATTAGCAAGCTTAATAGTAACATTAATGTCTTGTAATTCAACAGGTGCAATATCGTGCATAATTTCTTTATAAAGATCATAAGGTATCGCATTAGCACTAGCACCCATATCACATAAACCGTGATAACAATGATCTCCCATTTTAACAGAAATAACAGGCGTGCCTACAACAGGTCTACGTGTCTTAGTACCAGGTCTAGCAATATTAGCAGTTTCACCACAAAAAGAAATAACATTCCCATCTAAGTCCTCATCCAAAAGATCTTTGATCATAGCAATACCAGGTTCAACATTAATTTGCTCAGGAGGTGTATAGGTCCTAGTATTACTCTTACGGACAACAGTCGAAGCTTTGACATGATCTTTTATCCTAACAGGAAAAGGAGGTTTTTCAACATAAGCAATAAGAATAATGGGATCACTATATGTAATAGTCTTCTCTTTGACTGTATTAGGTGCAACTACTTTAACTTCAACAGGAGGATTATATTTAAAACACTTCTCTTTAGGGAGATCAACGTGAGTAGCAAAAGTTTCACAAAAAGTAGCTACTATCTTAGAGTCAAGTCCATACTTAGAGCTAAATCCACGGAAAGCATCGGTATCCATAAAAGATTTAACACAATCGAACTTAGGTGTCATACCTGACTCCTTACCATCGTCGGAACCCCAATCTTCAGAGTTGCGTTTAATTCTTTCCAATAAATCCCATTTGAAATCAATAGTCTTCAGCATATAGGAACCAGCATAGGAAGTATCGAGCAGGTTGCGGTTATCAAGAGAAAGCCGAGCATAAAAATTCTGAATGATCATTTCCCGAGAGAGCTCATGATTGGGGCATGAATATAACATTGACTTAAGACTCGCCCAAGCTTGAGCGATGCTTTCTCCTTCGCGAGGCTAGAAATTATATATGTAATTACGATCACGATGAACAAGATGCATAGGATAGAACTTCTGGTGAAATTCCAACTTCAACCGCTTATAGTTCCAATATCTCGTATCATCACATAGCCTATACCATGTCATTGCATCCCCCTTCAAAGATAAAGGTAAGACCTTCCTTTTTACAACATCATCGGGAATACCTGCAAGCTTAAATAATCCACAAACTTCATCCACAAAGATAAGGTGTAAGTCGGGATGCAATGTTCTGTCTCCTGCAAAAGGATTAGCTAGCAGTTTCTCTATCATACCCGGAGGAATCTCAAAGTGAATATTTTCATAAGGTTCAGTAGGTTGAGGATCATCTATTGGCTCTTCTGGTTGGGGTGAAGATACCCGAAACAAGCCTATCAAAGGATTAGTTTCCATAGTGACAAGTAACAGAAAATTTTTAGCACACTATATAAATGTTTCCTTACCAAGTTCCACTCACCAAGAGCGCTACGCTCCCCGGCAACGGTGCTCAAAAAAGAGTCTTGATGACCCACAAGTATAGGGATCTATCATAGTCCTTTCGATAAGTAAGAGTGTCGAACCCAACAAGGAGCAGAAGGACATGATAAGCGGTTTTTAGTAAGGTTTTCTCTGCAAGCACTGAAATAGTAGGTAATAGATAGTTTTGTGATAAGATAAATAGTAACAAGCAAAAGTAAATAAAGTAAATAAAGTGCATCAAGGTGGCCCAATCCTTTATGTAGCAAAGGATAAGCCTGGACAAACTCAAATAATGAAGAAGGAGCTCCCGAGGACACATTGGGAATTATCGTCAAGCTAGTTTTCATCATGTTCATAAGATTCGCATTTGGTACTTTGATAATTTGATATGTGGGTGGACCGGCACTTGGGTACTGCCCTAACATGGACAAGCATCCCACTTATGATTAACCCCTATTGCAAGCATCCGCAACTACAAAAAGGAGTATTAAGGTAAACCTAACCACAACATTAAACATATGGGTCCATATCAACCCCTAACGAAGCAACGCATAAACTAGGGTTTAAGCTTCTGTCACTCTAGCAACCCATCATCTACTTATTACTTCCATATGCCTTCCTCTAGGCCCAAATGATGGTGAAGTGTCATGTAGTCGACGTTCACATAACACCACTAGAGGAGAGACAACATACATCTCATCAAAATATTGAACGAATACCAGATTCACATGACTACTAATAGCAAGACTTCACCCATGTCCTCAGGAACAAACGTAACTACTCAAAAAGCATATTCATGTTCATAATCAGAGGGGTAATAATATGCATAAAGGATCTGAACATATGATATTCCACTAAGTAAACCAAATAGCATCAACTACAAGGAGTAATCAACACTACTAGCAACCCACAGGTACCAATTTGTGGTTTCGATACAAGATTGGATAGAAGAGATGAACTTGGCTTTTGAGAGAAGATGGTGCTGGTGAATATGTTGATGTAGATTGACCCCCTCCCGAAGAGAGGATCATTGGTGATGACATTGGTGATGATTTCCCCCTCCCGGAGGGAAGTGTCCCCGGTAGAACAGCTCCACCAGAGCCCTAGATTGATTCCGCCAAGGTTCCGCCTCGTGGCAGCGGAGTTTCGTCCCGAAAGCTTGCCCACGATTTTTTCCAGGGGAAAACCCTTCATATAGCAGAAGATGGACGTCGGAGGCCCACCAGGGAGCCCAGGAGATAGGGGGCGCCCTACAGGGGGGTGCCCCCGGTTTCCTGGACAGGGTGTGGGCCCCCTGGCCTATTTCTTTGCCCAAAAATTCTTAGTAAATCTGAAAAGTTGTTTCGTGGAGTCTCAGGTCTTTTGGAGTTGTGCAGAACAGATTTCCAACGTTTGTTCCTTTTCCAGCCAGAATTCCAGCTGCCGGCATTCCCCCTCTTCATGGTAAACCTTGTAAAATAAGAGAGAATAGCCATAAGTATTGATATATAATTTGTAATAACAGCCCATAATGCAATAAATATTGATATAAAAGCATGATGCAAAATGGAAGTATCACTCCCCTTCCACCACAACCCTCCATCAATTTTTTTCAGTCGGTTTTGTCCCACCACGCCTCCATTTGTCTGCACCTTTCTCGTATGCTAATCAATAATCTTAATTACTTATCTTCTAAATTAAATTTACTTATCAAATTTCTCATCACACTATAAGGTAAATCATGGATAGGATTTGATATGCATTTATTAACACAATCATATTAATATGGGCGGGTAAATCCTAACCATTTATTTACAGAATATTTAGATCCCGTTGTGATACGACTTCAACATATCTTTAATTTTTTATTGTTCCATGCTATTATATTATCAATTTTGGATGTTTTATATGCATTATTATGCTATTTTATATTATTTTTGGGACTAACTTATTAACTCAGAGCCCAGTGCCAGTTTCTGTTTTTTTTCTTATTTTTGAGTTTTGCAGAAAAGGAATATCAAACGGAGTCCAAACGGAATAAGAACTTCACGATGATTTTTCTTGGACCAGAAGACACACGTAGGACTTGGAGAGGAAGGCAGAGGAGTCCCGAGGGCTCCACAAGCCCTCAGGGCGTGCCCTAGGGGGGCACGCCCCCCTGGCTTGTGGGCCCCTCTGCACTCTTCCAACCCTAATCTTTGGCCTACAAATTCCCAAATATTCCCAAACAAACAAAGGCGTCCACCAAAATACTTTTCCGCCGCCGCAAGCCTATGTTTTCGTGAGATCCCATCTTGGGGCCTTTTCCAGCATCCTGTCGAAGGGGGATTCAATCACGGAGGGCATCAACATCAACTCTATTGCCCTACCGATGAAGCGTGAGCAGTTTACCACACACCTACGAGCCCATAGCTAGTAGCTAGATGGTTTCTTCTCTCTCTTTGATCCTCAATACCATATTCTCCTCGATGTTCTTGGAGATCTATCTGATGTAATCTTCTTTCGTGGTGTGTTTGTCGAGATCCGATGAATTGTGGATTTATGATCAGATTATCTATGAATATTATTTGAATCTTCTCTGAATTCTTATATGCATGATTTGATATCTTTGTATTTCTCTTCGAATTATCGGTTTGGTTTGGCCAACTAGATTGGTTTTTCTTGCAATGGAAGTGGTACTTAGTTTTGGGTTCAATCTTGTGGTGTCCTCACCCAGTGACGAAGTAGGGGTAGCGAGGCATGTATTCGTATTGTTTCCATCAAGGGTAAAAAGATGGGGTTTTCATCATATTGCTTGAGTTTATCCTTGTACATCATGTCATCTTACTTAAGGCGTTACTCCGTTCTTATGAACTTAATACTCTAGATGCATGCTGGATAGCGATCATGTGGAGTAATAGTAGTAGATGCAGGCAGGAGTCAGTCTACTTGACACAGACGTTATGCCTATATGCATAATCATTTCCTAGCATATCGTCATAACTTTGCGCTTTTCTATCAATTGCTCGACAATAATTTGTTCACCCACCGTATTATTTTCCTTTAAGGGAGAAGCCTCTAGTGAAACCTATGGCCCCCGGTTCTATTTTCCATCATATATTTTCAGATCTATAAACCAAAAAAGAACCAAAAATACCTTGCTACAATTTATTTACTTTTATTTTGTTTTACGTTTTAGTCAGCTTTTATATCTATCTCTATCAGATCTCTTCCTTGCAAGTGACTATGAAGGGATTGACAACCCCTTTATCACGTTGGGTGCAAGTGTTTGATTGTTTGTGCAGGTGTATTGATTGCAGACTTGCGTGTATCTCCTACTAGATTGATACCTTGGTTCTTAACTAAAAGAAATACTTATCTCTACTTTGCTGCATCACCCTTTCCTCTTCAAGCGAAAAACCAACGCAAGCTCAGGAAGTAGTAGGAAGAGTTTCTGGCATCGTTCCGGGGAGATCTACATCAAGCCTACCAAGTACCCACCATAAATTCTCATCTCTTACATTATATTATTTGCCAATTTCCTCTCATTTTCCTCTCCCCTGCTTCTAAAACAATTTCAGAAGAACACAAAAAGATTTGCCTTTTTATTTGCCTTCTTTTCGTTTGCCTTTATGTCTTACTTGATTTGTTTGCTCGTTTGCTTGGTATAATTGTGTGTTTACTAAAAATCAGAAGCAAAGATTTTATGGATCCTCATCCACTTCCTAATCTTTTAAAAATGGGGTAATTGATTTTATGCCCCTATTTGGGTCACACTCGGGAGGTTTACCCCTAGTTTCCGAAAACACTTGTTCCTACCCAAACCACTTTGCTCCTCTTATGCTTTTGCCCTTTGACCATTTGACCATCACTTTGGAAACTTCATAAAAAATTCATAGTAACTTAGAAAAATTCAAATAAGATATCAAAATGTTCATAAAAGCACCTATATGTGCATGTCATTTGCATTCATGAAATAACTGTTGGCCATTCCCCATCTCAGTTTTAGCTCATATGATCTTAGCATGAATAGTAAAATCTAAAAAAATTCTAAAAATTCTAAAAACATTTGGAGGGAAACTTTGACCAATGTTTTGAGTGCTTGCCAAGTTTCATAAGGGAATGACATTCGTGGAAGTCGTGGCAAAAAACAAAAATCAATGCTCCAAAATTTCATTTTTTTGCCACGACTTACACGAATGTCATTCCCTTATGAAACTTGGCAAGCACTCAAAATATTGGTCAAAGTTTTCCACCAATTTTTTTTAGAATTTTTAGAATTTTTTTATTTTACTATTCATGCTAAGATTGTATGAGCTAAAACTGAGATGGGTACTGGACAACACTTTTTTCGTGAATGCAAATGAGATGCACATATAGGTGATGCTTTTTTGAACATTTTGATATCTTATTTGAATTTTTCTGAGTTAGTATGAATTTTTATGAAGTTTTCAAAGTGATGGTCAAATGGTCAAAGGGCAAAAGCATAAGAGGAGCAAAGTGGTTTGGGCAGGAACAAGTGTTTTCGAAAACTAGGGGTAAACCTGCCGAGTGGGACACAACTAAGGGCACCAAATTAATTTTCCCTTTTAAAATATCAAAATATAATGAACCAATTTCCAGTGAGTTGAGTGCACTAGGTTATCTTTATGAAGTTTTGCTTGAAATTCGTGAATCTGGAAATTGTGATGAAGTATTTTATGATATGATTCACGATAGCTCCGTGAATGAAAAGTATGATTGCAATGATGTTAATATAAATTCTCTTAATGTCAGTTGTGCTAATAATATGCAAAACCCCAAGCTTGGGGATGCTAATTTTGCTATGTCCAGTACTTATTGCAATGACCATGATTGGGGTGATAATGCTTCTTATGATCTTGAAAATTTATTTAAGCCTCATGATAATAATATTTGCAATAATATTGAAAGTGGGTTTGGAAGAGTGTGAACTTTAGGAAATAATGATCCCACTACTATGGAGATTGATCAATCTTATGATTTTTTGACAAAAGTGGGCTTGGAGAAGTAATGACTTTATTCTATGTTAATCCCACTATTTTGGAAGAGGGTCAATTTTGCATGCATGTGGATCATGAAGAGAATTTTTTATGTGATAGCTATATTGTTGAATTTGATTATGATCCTACATGTAATTATTATGAGAGAGGAAAATGTTGTTGTATAAGTTTTCATGTTACTAAATTACCTATCGTTATTTTGAGATTGCTATTGTTTCTTTCCTGTTCCTGGCATATGCTAGTTTTTGCTTTTATTGATAAATATTTCCTCCATAAAATGCCTATGCATAGGAAGTATGTTAGACTTAAATTTGTTTGTCACATGGTTTATGTTGCTCTCCTTGTGTTTCAATTATTATCTTTCATGTGAGCATCATCGAAATCTCAATGCCTAGCTAAAAGGCTTTAAAGAAAAGTGCTTGTTGGGAGACAACCCAATATTTTCCTTTTCTGTTTTTATGAGTATATACATTATTACCTGTGTAGTAATTGTGTTTTGGTGTTTAATTAGTGTTTGAGCCAAGTAAGACCTTTGGGATGGCTTACGGTGATAGTTGATTTGGTCTTGCTGAAAAACAGAAACTTTTGCGCTCAGTAAAACAATTTTGAAAATTCACAGAAGTGTGATAAAATCCTGATTTTTATACACAAGACTGATATACAAATTTCCCAGGTTGTCCTAATTTTTCATAATGTTTTACATAACTATATGAAGTTTACAGATTACTACAAACTATTCTATTTTTGACAGATTCTGTTTTCTATGTGTTGTTTGCTTACTTTGATGAATCTATGGGTAGTATCGCGGGGTATGAACGATGGAGAAGTTGGAATACAGTAGATATTACACCAATATAAATAAAGAGTGAGTTCACAACAGTACCAAAAAGTGGTGAGTTATTTTCTTATACTGACGGATCTCATGAGTTTTCTTGTCGAGTTTGGTGTTGTGAAGTTTTCAAGTTTTGGGTAAAGATTTGATGGATAACGGAATAAGGAGTGGCAAGAGCCTAAGCTTGGGGATTCCCAAGGCTCCCCAAGGTAATATTCAAGGACAACCAAGCATCTAAGCTTGGGGATACCCCGTATGGCATCCTCTCTTTCGTCTTCAATCCATCGGTAAATTTACTTGAGGCTATACTTTTAATCACCACATGATATATGTTTTGCTTGGAGCATCTTTTATGATATGGGTCTTTGCTTTTTAGTTTGTCACGTTCATCCTTGATGTACACACCTTTTTGAGAGAGTCACGCATGAATCGCGAATTTATTAGAATACTCTATGTGCTTCACTTATATTTTTTTGAGCTAGGCAATTGCTCTAGTGCTTCACTTATATATTTTTAGAGCACGGTGGTGGCTTTATTTTATAGAAATTGTTGAACTCTCATGATCACTTATATTATTTTGCAAGTCTCTAAAAAGCATGGTAATTTTCTTAGGTTATGAATTTAGTCCTAATATGATGAGCATCGAAGAGGGATATAACAAAAACTTTCGTATAAAGATCGTTGAGTACTATGTGAAGTTTGATTCCTTATGATTGTTTTGAGATATAAAGATGGCGATATTAGAGTCATGCTAGTGAGTAATTGTGGATTGGTAGAAATACTTGTGTTAAAGTTTGTGATTCCCATAGCATGCACGTATGGTGAACCGCTATGTGATGAAGTCGGAGCATGCTTTATTTTTTGGTTGTCTTCCTTATGAGTGGCGGTCGGGGATGAGCGATGGTCTTTTCCTGCCAATCTATCCCCCTAGGAGCATGCGTGTGGTACTTTTTCAGATTTTTGCAATAAGTATGCGAGTTCTTTATGACTAATGTTGAGTCCATGGATTATACGGACTCTCACCCTTCCACCATTGCTAGCCTCTCTAGTACCGCGCAACTTTTGCTGGTACATTAAACCCAAAATATACCTTCCTCAAAAAAGCCACCATACCTACCAATTATGTCATTTCCATAGCCATTCCGAGATATATTGCCATACAACTTCCACCGTTCCATTTTATTATGACACACTCCATCATTGTCATATTGCTTTGCATGATCGTAAGATAGCTAGCATGATGCTTTCATGGCTTGTCCATTTTTTGATTTCATTGCTTTGCTAGATCATTGCACATCCCGGTACACCACCGGAGGCATTCATATAGAGTCATATTTTGTTCTAGTATCGAGTTGTAATTCTTGAGTTGTAAGTAAATAAAAGTGTGATGATCATCATTATTAGAGCATTGTCCCATGTGTGGAAAGGATGATGGAAGCTATGGTTCCCTCACAACTTGGGATGAGTCTCCAGACTTTATAAAAAATAAAAGAGGCCAAAGAAGCCCACCAAAAAAAGAGAGAAAAGAGAGAAAAGAGAGAAGGGACAATGTTGCTATCCTTTTTCCACACTTGTGCTACAAAGTAGCACCATGATCTTCATGATAGAGAGTCTCCTATGTTGTCACTTTCATATAATAGTGGGAATTTTTCATTATATAACTTGGCTTGTATATTCCAATGATGGGCTTCCTCAAATTGCCCTAGGTCTTCATGAGCAAGCGAGTTGGATGCACACCCACTAGTTTCTTTTTGAGCTTGCATACACTTATAGCTCTAGTACATCCATTGCATGGCAATCCCTACTCACTCACATTGATATCTATTGATGGGCATCTCCATAGCCCCATTAATACGCCTAGTTGATGTGAGACTATCTCCTTCTTTTTGTCTTCTCCACAAGCACCATATTCTATTCCACCTATAGTGCTATATCCATGGCTCACACTCATGTATTGCGTGAAAGTTGAAAAAGTTTGAGAACATCAAAAGTATGAAACAATTGCTTCGCTTGTCATCGGGGTTGTGCATGATAAAATACTTTGTGTGATGAAGATAGAGCATAGCCAGACTATATGATTTTGTAGGGATAACTTTCTTTGGCCACGTTATTTTGAGAAGACATGATTGCTTTATTAGTATGCTTGAAGTATTATTGCTTTTATGCAAATATTAAACTTTTGTTTTGAATCTTATGGATATGAATATTCATGCCACAATAAAGAAAATTACATGGATAAATATGTTAGGTAGCATTCCACATCAACAATTCTGTTTTCATTGTTTACCTACTCGAGGACGAGTAGGAATTAAGCTTGGGGATGCTAGATATGTCTCCAACATATCTATAATTTTTTATTGTTCCATGCTATTATACTATCTGTTTTGGATGTTTTATATGCATTATTATGCTATTTTATATTATTTTTAGGATTAACTTACTAAACTAGAGCCCAGTGGTAGTTTCTGTTTTTTCCTAGTTTTGAGTTTCGCAGAAAAGGAATATTAAACGGAGTCCAAATGGAATAAAACTTTATGATGATTTTTCTTGGACCTGAAGACACACGTAGGACTTGTAGAGGAAGGCAGAGGAGTTCCGAGAGCTCCACAAGCCCTCAGGGCATGCCCTAAGGGTTGCGCCCCCTGGCTTGTGGGCCCCTCGGCACTCTTCGAACCCTAATCTTTGGCCAATAAATTCCCAAATATTCCCAAACCAACAGAGGCATCGACCAAAATACTTTTCCGCCGCTGCAAGCCTCTGTTTCCGTGAGATCCCATCTTGGGGCCTTTTCTGACATCCTGCCGGAGGGGGATTCGATCACGGAGGGCATCTACATCAACTCTATTGCCCTACCGATGAAGCATAAGTAGTTTACCACAGATCTACAGGTCCATAGCTAGTAGATAGATGGCTTTTTCTCTCTCTTTGATCCTCAGTACCATATTCTCCTCGATGTTCTTGGAGATCTATTTGATGTAATTTTCTTTTGCGGTGTGTTTGTCGAGATCCGATGAATTATGGATTTATGATCAGATTATCAATGAATATTATTTGAATCTTCTCTGAATTCTTATATGCATGATTTGATATCTTTGTATTTCTCTTCGAACGTTTGGCTTGGCCAACTAGATTTGTTTTTCTTGCAATGGGAGAGGTGCTTAGTTTTGGGTTGAATCTTGCGGTGTCCTCACCTAGTGACAAAGTAGGGGTAGCGAGGCATCTATTTGTATTGTAGCCATCAAGGGTAAAAAGATGGGGTTTTCATCATATTGCTTGAGTTTATCCCTCTACATCATGTCATCTTACTTAAGGCGTTACTACATTCTTATGAACTTAATACTCTAGATGCATGCTGGATAGCGTTCGATGTGTGGAGTAATAGTAGTAGATGCATGCAGGAGTCGGTCTACTTGACACGGACGTGATGCCTATATGCATAATCATTGCCTTGGATATCATCATAACTTTGTGATTTTCTATCAATTGCTCAACATATTTTGTTCACCCACCATATTATTTTCCTTCAAGAGAGAAGACTTTAGTGAAACCTATGGCCCCTGGGTCTATTTTCCATCATATATTTTCAGATCTATAACAAAAAAACCAAAAAAATACCTTGCTGCAATTTATTTAATTTTATTTTGTTTTGCATTTTAGTCAGCTTTTATATCTATCTCTATCAGACCTCATCCTTGCAATTAATCGTGAAGGGATTGACAACCCCTTTATCGCGTTGGGTGCAAGTGTTTGACTGTTTGTGCAGGTGCATCGATTGGAGACTTGCATGTATCTCCTACCGGATTGATACCTTGGTTCTTAACTGAGGGAATGATGACCCACAAGTATATGGGATCAATTGTAGCCTTTTCGATAAGTAAGAGTGTCAAACCCAACGAGGAGCAGAAGGAAATGACAAGTGGTTTTCTGCAAGGTAATGTCTGCAAGCGCTGAAATTTTAAGTAATAGAGTAGTTTGATAGCAAGATAACTTGTAACGAGCAAGTAACGATAGTAGTAACGAAAGTGCAGCAAGGTACACCAATCCTTTTGAGGAAAAGGATAGGCCAAAATGGTCTCTTATAATAAGCAAAGCGTTCTTGAGGGTACACGGGAATTTCATCTAGTCACTTTCATCATATTGATTCGATTTGTGTTCGCTACTTTGATAATTTGATATGTGGGTGGACCGGTGCTTAGGTGTTGTTCTTACTTGAACAAACCTCCTACTTATGATTAACCCCCTCGCAAGCATCCGCAACTATGAGAAAAGTATTAAGAATAAATTCTAACCATAGCATTAAACTTTTAGATCCAATCGGTCTCTTACGGAGTAGCGCATAAACTAGGGTTTAAGCTTCTGTCACACTTGCGACCCATCATCTAATAACTATTCCACAATGCATTCCCTTAGGCCCAAGTATGGTGAAGTGTCATGTAGTCGATGTTCACATGACACAACTAAGGGAATCACAACATAACACTATCAAAATATCGAACACATATCAAGTTCACATGATTATTTGCAACATGATTTCTCTCATGACCTCAAGAACAAAAGTAACTACTCACAAGTGATAAACATGCTCAAGATCAGAGGGGTATTAAATAGCGTATTGGATCTGAACATATAATCTTCCACCAAATAAACCATATAGTAATTAACTACAAGATGTAATTAACACTACTACTCACCCACAAGCACCAATCTATAGTTCCAGTACAAAGATTGAACACAAGAGATGAACTAGGGTTTGAGAGGAGATGGTGATGTTGAATATGTTGATGGAGATTGCCCTCCCCAAGATAGGAGAGTTGTTGGTGATGATGATGACGATGATGTCCCCCTCCGGGAGGGAAGTTCCCCCGGCGGAATCGCTCCACCGAAGGGCAAAAGTGCTCGTGCCCAAGTTCCGCCTCGAGACGGCGGCGCTCCATCCCAAAAGTCCTCTCCTTATTTTTTTTCTAGGTCAAAATGACTTATATACCAGAGGATGGGCACCGGAGGTGGGCTGGGCTGAGCACAATCCACCAGGGCGCGCTTGGGGGGCCAGGCACCCCCTGGTGTATTGTGCTCACCAGGTGGCCCCCTCCGGTGGTTATTTGCTGTAGTATTTATTATTTATTCCATAAAAAAACCTCGTGAAGTTTCAGTTCATTTGGAGTTGTGCAGAATAGGTAGCCTAACGTAGCTTTTTCAGGTCCAGATTTCCAACTGCCAGAATTCTCCCTCTTTGTGTGTACCTTGCATATTATGAGAGAAAATGCATTAGAATTACTCCAAAAAGCATTATTATGCATAAAAACATTATAAATAACAGTAGGTAAACATGATGCAAAATGGACGTATCAACTCCCCCAAGCTTAGACCTCACTTGTCCTCAAGCGTAAACAGAAATCGGAAAACATGTCCACATGCTTAGAGAGAGAGGTGTCGATAAAAACAAAATATGGACATAGCAGCATCATGTGAATTATTATAACAGCAACAACCTTTAACATAAAAAACTTTTATTACAGAACTTTTATCATAGACTTCTCAAGAATAAGTAGCAATTCATCAAACTATCGAAGTATAAAGCATAAACTCTATTGGAAACCAACAAACTATGTTCCCAGTCAACTTTACAACTACAATTCATCATCTTTTCAGGAAGGGTCACGTATCGGAGCCTTTAGGCAAGTCCACATACTCAACCATCATATAGTCTTCTATGATTGCTAACACTCACCGGATACACATGGGCAAAACGTTTCAACCGGACACACAGAAAGGTAGGGGCTTAAAGTTTCGCCTCCCAACATATTCACCTCAAGGGTGATGTCAACAATAATAACTCATGCTACCCATAGTCAATTGGACATATGTTCCTAGATCTTTGGCCATGACAGGTTGTTTGCCAAATGAGAAAATAAAAAGGAGTAGAGAGAAAAACTTTGAATCTTGCATAAAAGTAAATACATAAAAGTAAAATATAGGCCCTTCGCAGAGGGAAGCAGAGGTTGCCATGCGCTTATTTGTTTGTATGCTCAACCCCTTAGTGCAAAAGAATATCTCGTTATATTTTCCCTTGTGATGGAAACCTTTATTATGCAGTTTGTCGCTTTTATTCTTTACCATCACAAGTTCGTACAACGCTCAATTTTCTCTTACACTAAATGATCTCACACTTTTAGAAGCAATTTTTATTGCCTTATTGCACCGATGACAACTTACTTGAAGGATCTTACTCAATAGTTAGGTAGGTATGGTGGACTGTTGAAAATAAGATTTGGGTTTAAGGGTTTTTGGATGCACAAGTAGTATCTCTACTTGGTGTAGAATTTTTGGCTAGCAAAGATGGGGGGCAAGCACCACATGTTGAAGGATCTATGACAATATAACTTCTATGTGAATATGAACAAACATAAATCATTACGCTGTATTCCTTTTCCAACATCAACAATTTGGGTATATAATATTTTGATGGGGGCTCACAATCACAAAAGATTTCCAGGATAGTGTATTTGTATGTGAATCTTCTCTTCCCTTATTAATTCTTTCATGAGTTGCATCATTCACCAATGCTATGTTTGTCAATCTCTAATAAAATTTTCTACTTATACTTTTCCTTATGTGGTGTCATTACCTACCATAAGATTAGCATATGATCTTTTTCATTTATTTCCTTTGTTTTTATTGGAACATGAAAGTAAAGAAAGCAAAAACTCAAACTAAACTTTATTATATATCTCGCACATGATTACAAGGATAGATCACTAAGCAAACTCTCAAAAATAAAGGATCGAACTAAACTTTTATTCATCTAAAGCAAAAGATAACTAAGGATCAAACTAAAATAAGTAAAGGCAAAAGATAGTGGGGGTGATACGATACTGGGGCACCTCCCCCAAGCTTGGAAAAATCCACGGGTAGTGCCCATACCCGATAGTCAAGTTTCTTTTGGTGATGAAGAAGGAGGTGGTGGTGATGACGTATGGATCCTGCCCTTCATGATCAAGAGGTTTTCCAGTCTACGGACGATGCTCCGGAGGAAGGTGATGTGCTCTTGTAACAGAATATTTTCACGAGTGAGATATTTATTTTTCACACGAACCGTTTCAATGATCCGAAAAGCTTCAATCTCCGTAGAGGTAAGATAATCATAGTAGGTTTTAAGGATATCTTCTTCTTCCTCATCAGCAGGCAGGACTTTCTCAACCACCAGCTCTTGATCTCCGATGGCCTCCTTGCTCTTGCCCCCTTCGAGAGGTTCTTCGGGCCCCTCTCTCTTTAGCTCGATCTTCATCAAGGAAGCATCCTCTTCCACTTTGTTGGAGAAGGGATAAGACATGATGCCTGGCTTAACAGATCTGACCAAAAATAGCAAGAAAAGAAAACACAATATTTCTCCTCGATACGGTGGTCAAAAGGTTCGGGGGCTATATAAAGAATTGTTTTATCTTGGGAAATAAGCAAACGGGAGAAAAACGGAGTCCGGAACGGAGCCGAGGTGGGCACAACCCACCTAGGTGCGCGCCCTGGTGTCTTGTGCCCACCAGGGTGACCTTCCTGGTTGTTTCTTATCTTCCTAATTTTTGTTATTTTCCAATGTTGGAAATATGCCCTAGAGGCAATAATAAATTGATTATTATTATATTTCCTTGTTCATGATAATCGTTTATTATCCATGCTAGAATTGTATTGATAGGAAACTCAGATACATGTGTGGATACATAGACAACACCATGTCCCTAGTAAGCCTCTAGTTGACTAGCTCGTTAATCAATAGATGGTTACGGTTTCCTGACCATGGACATTGGATGTCGTTGATAACGGGATCACATCATTAGGAGAATGATGTGATGGACAAGACCCAATCCTAAGCCTAGCACAAGATCATGTAGTTCGTATGCTAAAGCTTTTCTAATGTCAAGTATCATTTCCTTAGACCATGAGATTGTGCAACTCCCGGATACCGTAGGAGTGCTTTGGGTGTGCCAAACGTCACAACGTAACTGGGTGGCTATAAAGGTATACTACGGGTATCTCTGAAAGTGTCTGTTGGGTTGGCACGAATCGAGATTGGGATTTTGTCACTCCGTGTAAACGGAGAGGTATCTCTGGGCCCACTCGGTAGGACATCATCATAATTTGCACAATGTGACCAAGGGGTTGATCACGGGATGATGTGTTACGGAACGAGTAAAGAGACTTGCCGGTAACGAGATTGAACAAGGTATCGGTATACCGACGATCGAATCTCGGGCAAGTACCATACCGCTAGACAAAGGGAATTGTATACGGGATCGATTGAGTCCTTGACATCGTGGTTCATCTGATGAGATCATCGTGGAACATGTGGGAGCCAACATGGGTATCTATATCCCGCTGTTGGTTATTGACCGGAGAACATCTCGGTCATGACTACATGTCTCCCGAACCCGTAGGGTCTACACACTTAAGGTTCGATGACGCTAGGGTTATAAAGGAAGCTTGTATGTGGTTACCGAATGTTGTTCGGAGTCCCGGATGAGATCCCGGACGTCACGAGGAGTTCCGGAATGGTCCGGAGGTAAAGATTTATATATAGGAAGTCCTGTTTCGGCCATCGGGACAAGTTTCGGGGTCATCGGTATTGTACCGGGACCACCGGAAGGGTCCCGGGGGCCCACCGGGTGGGGCCACCTGCCCCGGGGGGCCACATGGGCTGTAGGGGGTGCGCCTTGGCCTACATGGGCCAAGGGCACCAGCCCCAAGAGGCCCATGCACCAAGAGAAGAGAAAAAGGGGAGAGTCCTAAAGGGGGAAGGCACCTCCGAGGTGCCTTGGGGAGGATGGACTCCTCCCCACCCTTAGCCGCACCCTTCCTTGGAGGAGGGGGCAAGGCTGCGCCCTCCCCCTCTCCCTTGGCCCTATATATAGTGGGGAAAAGGAGGAGCAATCAGACCTAAGGCCTTTGGTTGCCTCCCTCTCCCTCCCGTGACACATCTCCTCTCTCGTAGGTGCTCGGCGAAGCCCTGCAGGATTGCCACGCTCCTCCATCACCACCACGCCGTTGTGCTGCTGCTGGATGGAGTCTTCCTCAACCTCTCCCTCTCTCCTTGCTGGATCAAGGCGTGGGAGACATCGTCGAGCTGTACGTGTGTTGAACGCGGAGGTGCCGTCCGTTCGGCACTAGGATCATCGGTGATCTGAATCACGACGAGTACGACTCCATCAACCCCGTTCACTTGAACGCTTCCGCTTAGCGATCTACAAGGGTATGTAGATGCACTCTCTTTCTACTCGTTGCTGGTCTCTCCATAGATAGATCTTGGTGACACGTAGGAAAATTTTGAATTTCTGCTACGTTCCCCAACAGTGGCATCATGAGCTAGGTCTATTGCGTAGATTCTTTGCACGAGTAGAACACAAAGTAGTTGTGGGCGTCGATATTTTTCAATATGCTTGCCGTTACTAGTCTTATCTTGATTCGGCGGCATCGTGGGATGAAGCGGCCCGGACCAACCTTACACGTACGCTTACGTGAGACCGGTTCCACCGACAAACATGCACTAGTTGCATAAGGTGGCTGGCGGGTGTCTGTCTCTCCCACTTTAGTCGGATCGGATTCGATGAAAAGGGTCCTTATGAAGGGTAAATAGCAATTGGCATATCACGTTGTGGTTCATGCGTAGGTAAGAAATGTTCTTGCTAGAAACCCATAGCAGCCACGTAAAACATGCAAACAACAATTAGAGGACGTCTAACTTGTTTTTGCAGGGTATGCTATGTGATGTGATATGGCCAAAAGGATGTGATGAATGATATATGTGATGTATGAGATTGATCATGTTCTTGTAATAGGAATCACGACTTGCATGTCGATGAGTATGACAACCGGCAGGAGCCATAGGAGTTGTCTTTATTTATTTGTGACCTGCGTGTCAACTTAAACGTCATGTAATTACTTTACTTTATTGCTAACCGTTAGCCATAGTAGTAGAAGTAATAGTTGGCGAGGCAACTTCATGAAGACACGATGATGGAGATCATGATGATGGAGATCATGGTGTCATGCCGGTGACGATGATGATCATGGAGCCCCGAAGATGGAGATCAAAAGGAGCAAAGTGATGATGGCCATATCATGTCACTATTTGATTGCATGTGATGTTTATCATGTTTATACATCTTATTTGCTTAGAACGACGGTAGTAAATAAGATGATCCCTTACAACAATTTCAAGAAGTGTTCTCCCCTAACTGTGCACCGTTGCGACAGTTCGCTGTTTCAAAACATCACGTGATGATCGGGTGTTTTATTCAGACGTTCAAATACAACGGGTGTTGATGAGCCTAGCATGTACAGACATGGCCTCGGAACACATGCAAAACACTTAGGGTTAACTTGACGAGCCTAGCATGTACAGACATGGCCTCGGAACACGGAGACCGAAAGGTCGAACATGAGTCGTATAGAAGATACGATCAACATGAAGATGTTCACCGATGATGACTAGTCCGTCTCACGTGATGATCGGACACGGCCTAGTTTGACTCGGATCATGTAATCACTTAGATGACTAGAGGGATGTCTATCTGAGTGGGAGTTCATAAGATGAACTTAATTATCCTGAACATAGTCAAAAGGTTTTTGCAAATTATGTCGTAGCTCACGCTATAGTTCTACTGTTTAGATATGTTCCTAGAGAAAAATTAGTTGAAAGTTGATAGTAGCAATTATGCGGACTAGGTCTGTAAACTGAGGATTGTCCTCATTGCTTCATAGAAGGCTTATGTCCTTAATGCACCGCTCAGTGTGCTGAACCTCGAACGTTGTCTGTGGTTGTTGCGAACATCTGACATACATGTTTTGATAACTACGTGATAGTTCAGTTAAACGGTTTAGAGTTGAGGCACCAAAGACGTTTTTGAAACATCGCGAAACATATGAGATGTTTTGAGGGCTGAAATTGGGATTTCAGGCTCGTGCCCATGTCAAGAGGTATAAGACCTCCGATGACTTTCTTAACCTGCAAACTAAGGAGAAAAGCTCAATTGTTGAGCTTGTGCTCAGATTGTCTGAGTACAACAATCATTTGAATCGAGTGGGAGTTGATCTTCCAGATGAAATAGTGATGGTTCTCCGAAGTCATTACCACCAAGCTGCTAGAGCTTCGTGATGAACTATGATATATCAGGGACATATATGATGATCCTTGAGATATTCGCGATGTTTGACACCGCGAAAGTAGAAATCAAGAAGGAGCATCAATTGTTGATGGTTGGTGAAACCACTAGTTTCAAGAAGGGCAAGGGAACAAAGGGATACTTCATGAAACGGCAATTCAGCTGCTGCTCTAGTGAAGAAACCCAAGGTTGAACCCAAACCCGAGACTAAGTGCTTCTGTAATAAGGGGAACAACCACTAGAGCAGAATTACCCTAGATACTTGGTAGATAAGAAGGCTAGCAAGGTCGATAGAAGTATATTGGATATACATTGTGTTAATGTGTACTTTGCTAGTACTCCTAGTAGCACCAGGGTATTAGATAGCGGTTCGGTTGCTAAGTGTTAGTAACTCGAAACAAAAGGCTACGGAATAAACGGAGACTAGCTAAAGGTGAGCTGACGATATATGTTGGAAGTGTTTCCAAGTTTGATGTAATCAAACATCGCACGCTCCCTCTACCATCAAGATTAGTATTAAACCTGAATGGTTTATTGAATCTCGATCGTAGTGATACACATTTTCATGCCAAAAGATAGTAATGATAGTACCACTTACTGGTGGCACTGCCATGTAAGTCATATTGGTTTAAAACGCATGAAGAAGCTCCATGTTGATGGATCTTTGGACTCACTCAATTTTTGAAAAGTTTGAGACATGCGAACCATGTCTATTGGTGTATACGCATGAAGAAACTCCATGCAGATGGATCGTTTGGACTCACTTGATTTTGAATCACTTGAGATATGCAAATCATACCACATGGGCAAGATGACTGAAAAGCCTCATTTTCAGTAAGATGGAACAAGATAGCAACTTGTTGGAAGTAACACATTTTGATGTGTGCAGTCGAATGAGTGCTGAGGCATGCAGTGAATATCATTATGTTCTTACTTCACAGATGATTCGAGTAAATGTTGAGTATATTTACTTGATGAAACACAAGTCTGAATTATTGAATGGTTCAAGTAATTTCAGAGTGAAGTAGAAGATCATTGTGACAAGAGGATAAAATGTCTATGATATGATCATAGAGATGAATATCCGAGTTACGAGTTTTGGCACACAATTAAAACATTGTGGAAATTGTTTCGCAATTAATACCGCCTGGAACACCATAGTGTGATGGTGTGTCCGAACATCATAGTTGCACCCTATTGGATATGGTGCATACCATGATGTCTCTTATCGAAGTACCACTATAGTTTATGGGTTAGGCATTAGAGACAACCACATTCACTTTAAATAGGGCACCACGTAATTCCGTTGAGATGACACCGTATGAATTATGGTTTAGAGAAACCTAAGCTGTCATTTCTTAGAAGTTTGGGGCTGCGATGCTTATGTGGAAAGGTTTCAGGCTGATAAGATCGAACCCAAAGCGGATAAATGCATCTTCATAGGACACCCAAAACAGTTGGGTATACCTACTAATTCAGATCCGAAAGCAATATGAATTGTTTCTAGAATTGGGTCCTTTCTCGAGGAAAGGTTTCTCTCGAAAGAATTGAGTGGGAGGATGGTGGAGACTTGATGAGGTTATTGAACCGTCACTTCAACAAGTGTGTAGCAGGGCACAGGAAGTTGTTCCTGTGGCACCTACACCAATTGAAGTGGAAGCTTATGATAGTGATCATGAAGTTTCGGATCAAGTCACTACCGAACCTCGTAGGACGACAAGGACACGTACTACTTCGGAGTAGTAAGGTGATCCTGTCTTGAAGGTCATGTTGCTAGACAACAATGAACCTACGAGCTATGGAGAAGCGATGGTGGGCCCAAATTCCAACAAATGGTTAGAAGCCATAAAATCCGAGATAGGATCCATATATGAAAACAAAGTGTAGACTTTGGAAGAACTACTTGATGGTCGTAAGGCTGTTAGGTACATATGGATTTTGAAAGGAAGACAAACAATGATGGTAAGTGTCACCATTGAGAAAGCACGACTTGTCGTTAAGTTGTTTTTCGACAAGTTCAAGGAGTTGACTACGATGAGACTTTCTCACTCGTAGCGATGCTAAGAGTCTGTTGGAATTATATTAGCAATTACTGCATTATTTATGAAATCTTGCAGATAGGATGTCAAAACATTGTTTCCTCGACGATTCTTGAGGAAAGGTTGTATGTGATACAACCGGAAGGTTTTGTCTATCCTGAAATATGCTAATAAGTATGCAAAGCTCCAGCAATCCTTCTGAGGACTGGAGTGAGCATCTCGGAGTTGGAATGTATGCTTTGATGATGATCAAAGATTTTGGGTGTATACAAAGTTTATGAGAAACTTGTATTTCCAAAGAAGTGAGTGGGAGCACTATAGAATTTCTGATGAGTATATGTTGTTGACATATTAATGATCAGAAATGACGTAGAATTTCTGGAAAGCATATAGGGTTATTTGGAAAGTGTTTTCAATGGAAAACCTGGATTAAGCTACTTGAACATTGAGCATCAAGATCTATAAGGATAGATTAAAACGCTTAATGGTACTTTCAAATGAGCACATGTCTTGACATGATCTTGAAGGTGTTCAAGATGGATCAGTCAAAGAAGGAGTTCTTGCCTGAGTTGTAAGGTATGAAGTTAAGACTTAAAGCTTGACCATGGCAGAATAGAGAGAAAGGAACGAAGGTCGTCCCCTATGCTTAAGACATAGGCTCTACAGTATGCTATGCTGTGTACCGCACCTGAAGTGTGCTTTACCATGAGTCAGTCAAGGGGTACAAGAGTGATCCAAGAATGGATCACAGGACAGCGGTCAAAGTTATCCTTAGTAACTAGTGGACTAAGGAATTTTCTCAATTATGGAGGTGGTAAAAGAGTTCGTCGTAAAGGGTTACGTCGATGCAAGCTTAACACCTATCCGGATAGCTCTGAGTAGAGATACCGGATACGTATAATGGAGCAACAATTTAGAATAGCTCCAAGTAGAACAGTTATTTGAAATAGCTCCAAATAGAACGTGGTAGCTGCATCTAGGAGATGACATAGAGATTTGTAAAGCACACACGGATCTGAAAGGTTCAGACCCGTTGACTATAACCTCTCTCACAAGCATAACATGATCAAACCCAGAACTCATCGAGTGTTAATCACATGGTAAATGTGAACTAGATTATTGACTCTAGTAAACTCTTTGGGTGTAAGTCACATGGGGATGTGACCTTAAGTGTTAATCACATATCGATGTGAACTAGATTATTGACTCTAGTGCAAGTGGGAGACTGTTGGAAATATGCCCTAGAGGCAATAATAAATTGATTATTATTATATTTCCTTGTTCATGATAATCATTTATTATCCATGCTAGAATTGTATTGATAGGAAACTCAGATACATGTGTGGATACATAGACAACACCATGTCCCTAGTAAGCCTCTAGTTGACTAGCTCGTTAATCAATAGATGGTTACGGTTTCCTGACCATGGACATTGGATGTCGTTGATAACGGGATCACATCATTAGGAGAATGATGTGATGGACAAGACCCAATCCTAAGCCTAGCACAAGATCATGTAGTTCGTATGCTAAAGCTTTTCTAATGTCAAGTATCATTTCCTTAGACCATGAGATTGTGCAACTCCCGGATACCGTAGGAGTGCTTTGGGTGTGCCAAACGTCACAACGTAACTGGGTGGCTATAAAGGTACACTACGGGTATCTCTGAAAGTGTCTGTTGGGTTGGCACGAATCGAGATTGGGATTTTGTCACTCCGTGTAAACGGAGAGGTATCTCTGGGCCCACTCGGTAGGACATCATCATAATGTGCACAATGTGACCAAGGGGTTGATCACGGGATGATGTGTTACGGAACGAGTAAAGAGACTTGCCGGTAACAAGATTGAACAAGGTATCGGTATACCGACGATCGAATCTCGGGCAAGTACCATACCGCTAGACAAAGGGAATTGTATACGGGATCGATTGAGTCCTTGACATCGTGGTTCATCTGATGAGATCATCGTGGAACATGTGGGATCCAACATGGGTATCCAGATCCCGCTGTTGGTTATTGACCGGAGAACATCTCGGTCATGACTACATGTCTCCCGAACCCGTAGGGTCTACACACTTAAGGTTCGATGACGCTAGGGTTATAAAGGAAGCTTGTATGTGGTTACCGAATGTTGTTCGGAGTCCCGGATGAGATACCGGACGTCACGAGGAGTTCCGGAATGGTCCGGAGGTAAAGATTTATATATAGGAAGTCCTGTTTCGGCCATCGGGACAAGTTTCGGGGTCATCGGTATTGTACCGGGACCACCGGAAGGGTCCCGGGGGCCCACCGGGTGGGGCCACCTGCCCCGGGGGGCCACATGGGCTGTAGGGGGTGCGCCTTGGCCTACATGGGCCAAGGGCACCAGCCCCAAGAGGCCCATGCGCCAAGAGAAGAGAAAAAGGGGAGAGTCCTAAAGGGGGAAGGCACCTCCGAGGTGCCTTGGGGAGGATGGACTCCTCCCCACCCTTAGCCGCACCCTTCCTTGGAGGAGGGGGCAAGGATGCGCCCTCCCCCTCTCCCTTGGCCCTATATATAGTGGGGAAAAGGAGGAGCAATCAGACCTAAGGCCTTTGGTTGCCTCCCTCTCCCTCCCGTGACACATCTCCTCTCCCGTAGGTGCTCGGCGAAGCCCTGCAGGATTGCCACGCTCCTCCATCACCACCACGCCATTGTGCTGCTGCTGGATGGAGTCTTCCTCAACCTCTCCCTCTCTCCTTGCTGGATCAAGGCGTGGGAGACATCGTCGAGCTGTACGTGTGTTGAACGCGGAGGTGCCGTCCGTTCGGCACTAGGATCATCGGTGATCTGAATCACGACGAGTACGACTCCATCAACCCCGTTCACTTGAACGCTTCCGCTTAGCGATCTACAAGGGTATGTAGATGCACTCTCTTTCTACTCGTTGCTGGTCTCTCCATAGATAGATCTTGGTGACACGTAGGAAAATTTTGAATTTCTGCTACGTTCCCCAACATCCAAAACGGACAGAAAATATTTTTGCAGATTTTTCGGAGTCCATTTACTTACCGTATCACGTACCTCCTCTTTTTCACGATTCTGGAGTGTTTCAGAAGGTCTCTTTTATGTGTTCTTCCGGTGTCATAGTTTGGATAATATTACTTTCAACATTAATGGGCGTACCTGAGATATAATGTTTTATTTGTTGCCCATTAACAACCTTCGGGTTAGTACCTTCAGCATTATTTATTTTGATAGCTCCAGACCAGTAAACCTCCTCGATAACATAGGGTCCTTCCCATTTGGAGAGGAGTTTTCCTGCAAAGAATCTGAAATGAGAGTTGTACAAAAGAACATATTCTCCAACTTTGAACTCATGCTTTTGGATTCTTTTATCATGCCATCTTTTAACCTTTTTCTTTAAATAACTTGGCATTTTCATAAGCTTGGGTTCTCCATTCATCTAGTGAGCTAATATCAAATAACCTCTTTTCACCGGCAAGTATAAAATCATAGTTGAGTTCATTGATTGCCCAATATGATTTATGTTCTAACTCAAGAGACAAATGACAAGCTTTTCCATAAACACTTTTATAAGAAGACATACCCATAGGATTTTTATATGTTGTTCTATAGGCCCAAAGTGCATCATCTAATTTCTTAGACCAATTCTTCCGGGACCTATTGACAGTCTTTTGGAAAACTAATTTTATTTCTCTATTACTAAGTTCAACTTGACCACTAGACTGAGGATGATAGGGTGATGCAATTCTATGGTTAACGTCATACTTGGCAAGCATTTTACGGAAAGCACCATGAATAACGTGTGAACCACCATCAGTCATTAAATATCTAGGGACTCCAAACCTTGGGAAAATAACTTCCTTAAGCAATTTAAAAGAGGTGTTGTGATCAGCACTACTAGTCGGAATAGCATCTACCCACTTAGTAACATAACGTACAGCAACCAAAATATGTGTATACCCATTAGACGAAGGAAAAGGTCCCATGTAATCAAAACCCCAAACATCAAATGGTTCAACAACAAGTGAATAATTTATAGGCATTTCTTGACGCTTGCTGATATTACCTATTCTTTGACATTCATCACAAGATAAGACGAACTTACGAGCATCCTTGAAAAGAGTAGGCCAATAAAACCCAGACTGCAATACCTTGTGAGCAATTCTGTCTCCTGCATGGTGTCCTCCGTAAGCTTCGGAATGACATTTCTGTAGGGTTTGTCCCTGTTCATGCTCAGGTACACAATGTCTAATAATACCATCTACTCCTTCTTTATAAAGATGTGGGTCATCCCAAAAGTAATGTCTTAAATCATAGAAGATTTTTTTTCTTTTGCTGGTATATAAAGCTAGGTGGTAAATATTTAGCAACAATGTAATTAGCATAGTCAGCATATGACGAAGTGTTATGAGAAACATTTATTGCAGCTAACTGCTGTAACATCCCAATTTTCAATTTGGATGTTATACAATGATCATCATATGCATATCATATTTATTTTTGCATTTTTGTTGAGATCCTAGAAATCTTAAGCAACTCAAGGACCCATGGAGAGAGTTGGAGGTTTCACAAATTTCATATTTGGATTTATTTCAAATTTGAAGAAAAGGATCCATTTGATTTTATTATTTTTTCTCTCCAATTATTTCCAATATTAAAAAAATAAATGAGAGAAGATAATATGACTTCTTCAAATTTAGAGAAATATTGGAGAAAGAATTTAAAAATGAAATTATGATTTTTCTAGTATTTTATTTGCTATTTTTTTGAATTAGAAAAATATGCATTTTTTAAATTGTATTTTTAGGCTAGAAAAATGTTCATTTTGTTCTAAATATTTCATTTAGACAGTGAAAATTATTTTTGGCCTTTTTATAATTTATTTTATTTTATTAGGATTTTTCTCTTCGGTCCAAATTATTTTAAAAAAAGTTTTCCCCGCCGAGCCGAGCAGGACTCCGAGCCGAGTAGGCCGGCTCAAGCCGCGCCGCCACCAACATCGCCGGGCTCGGGGAGTCTGAGCCGGACTCCCATCACCGCCGTGCCCCCTCGCCCAAGCCGCCTCCCCTCCCCCCTTTATAAGCACGCCCAGGGCCCCCCTAGAGCCCCAAGCCGCTGCGCCGCCGCCTGCCCGCGCCACGGGCCGCCGTTGCCGCCGACGCCACCACCGCTGCCGTTGACCCGCGTTGACCGGTCGGTTTTTCTTGGTTAACCCCGATTATTCTTTGAATTTGCGGTTTATTCTCGTAGATCGGTTTTTGTCGGTTATTTTATTTAGCGGGTGTTCATCTGTTCGTTTGTTATAACAAACGTTATTCGCCGGTTAGGTTCAGACAGCGAACGTTCGTTCGTTAGTATTTTCTTTTTATTTTATTTTCGGCCAGGGACTTATCCATGACTATTTTTATCATGATTCAGCCCCTGATCTTGAGACTAGTTTAACTTCTTACTCGTTTATCCAAATTAGATGAAAGCAACGCCAAAATCTTCATCTCGAAGCCCTCTTTCCAGTTAATCAACGTGAACATGATTTTAGTCCAGATTAGTAAACGATCTTGTTTCATTCGTGTTTTAAGTCTCGTTGCTTTGTTTGAGTTGAATCTTTTTGCAAACCGTAGCTAATCACATGTACTTTCTGTTAAGATCTAATTCACATGTTAATATTGTTGTTAGGTTTTGACTCTTGTTAGTTTCATCCGTTTGCTTGTTTTGTATTTGGTTTGGATCGTTTCTCGCTTTTTCTCATGTTTCGTTTGAGTGATTGCTTATGTATGCTATTGTTTGTCTGCGCCAGATTACCCGCAGTGCGAAGCTTGTTACTACGAATCTCTAGAGTTTGCAGATCAACAGGAAGGCAAGTTACACTTTGATCATACTCTTTTATACCCAATTTTAACTATGCATTAGTTTTTCCCCTCAAATATTTGCATTGGTAGGATTGGGAACATGTGGTTTTGGTTGTAGTGCTTGAGGTAGGAACCTAATACCTTTTGATCACCCTGAGAATATACGTTATGCTTATTATTGCTTAGCCATGCTCGTAGACGGTGGATCGTGATTCACACATGGAAGTTTGAGAGTTATTTTAATTGGATAACATTAAGTTGGCAACTTTAATATACATCTGGGTGGATTGGTTGGGGCACCTAGAGTAACCAGTGTTGTCTGTTTTGGAAATCCCGGAGTACCCATGTAATTATCCTATGGAATGCCACCCAGGCTCAAAGGGATCATAAGATTATTCATGCTAGAAACTTTCGTGTGCAGCCACAAGCTATTATGGGCTCTGGCATAGTTGAGTAAGTTGTGTGAGCTCTTGAAGAGGTAGACTGGAAAATGTACTGGGATGTAGGTGGTACTGTCTACCCGGAGTGGAGAGATAATGCTTCAGAAAGACTATGTCTTGATCATCCGATCATGGATGCGGTCGAGTCTTGTGGGGAAAAGTGCGCAAACCTCTACAGAGTGTATAAACTAATCATGGTTAGCCGTGTCCCCGGTTATGGACATTTTGAATATCTAGTACTTGAACCTATTGATGTGGTCTCATCACGTTACTTTAATTAATTTTGATGTTGGGTTAATGATGATATTTTCTAATTGGGATTTGAGTTGGGGTTACCTTCTCAAATAATGGGCAACATGGGAGTAGTTAAATTAATTTATTCCTTTGTTGTAGGGAAAAGCTAGCTTTATGCAAAACCATGAAACTTATAGCCTCCACCAGCCAAATATTTCATGTAGATATAGTTCTTGCATTATCATTGCTTTACAGTGTAACTATGCCAGATATTCCATTTGCTGACCCGTTTCAGGCTGCAGCATCTTATGTTGCAAACTACTCAGACGACGAATAAGGTGTGATAGGTCATTGTTTTGCACTCAGCTATGCCGTTGGAGTTGATGGACTCATTTACCTTCAAAGCTTCCGCAGTTATCTAGTTTAGATGGCCTTTGCTACCTCTTGAGCACCGCGTTGGTTTTCCCTTAAAGAGGAAAGGGTGATGCAGCAAAGTAGCGTAAGTGTTTCCCTCTGTTTTTGAGAACCAAGGTATCAATCCAGTAGGAGGCTCCAAACAAGTCCCTCGTACCTACACAAACAAACAAGAACCTCGCAACCAACACGATAAAGGGTTGTCAATCCCTTCACGGTAACTTGCGAAAGTGAGATCGGATAGAGATAATAAGATAAGATAAATACTTTTGGTATTTTTATGATATAGATTGAAAAGTAAAGATGCAAATAAAAGTAGATCAGAAACTTATATGACAAAAGATAGACCCGTGGGCCATAGGTTTCACTAGTGGCTTCTCTCAAGATATCATAAGTATTATGGTGGGTGAACAAATTACTGTCGAGCAATTGATAGAAAAGTGCATAGTTACGAGAATATCTAGGCATGATCATGTATATAGGCATCACGCCCATGACAAGTAGATCGAAACAATTCTGCATCTACTACTATTACTCCACACATCGACCGACTCCTGCCTGCATCTAGAGTATTAAGTTCATAAGAACAAAGTAACACATTAAGAAAGATGTCATGATGTAGAGGGATAAACTCATGCAATATGATATAAACCCCATCTTTTTATCCTCGATGGCAACAATACAATATGTGCCTTGCTGCCCCTGCTGTCACTGGGAAAGGACACCGCAAGATTGAACCCAAAGCTAAGCACTTATCGCATTGCAAGAAAGATCAATCTAGTAGGCCAAACCAAACTGATAATTCGAAGAGACTTGCAAAGATAACCAATCATACATAAAAGAATTCAGAGGAGATTCAAATATTTCTCATATATAAACTTGATCATAAACCCACAATTCATTGGATCTCGACAAACACACTGCAAAAAGAGTTTACATCGAATAGATCTCTAAGAAGATCGAGGAGAACTTTGTATTGAGATTCAAAGAGAGAGAAGAAGCCATCTAGCTAATAACTATGGACCCGAAGGTCTGTGGTAAACTACTCACAACTCGTCGGAGAGGCAATGGTGTTGATGTAGAAGCCCTCCATGGTCGATTCTCGCTCCGGCGGAGCGCCGACAAAGGCTCAAAGATGGGATCTCGCGGATACAAAAGGTTGCGGCGGTGGAAATAGGGTTTCGTGGTGCTCCTGGATGTTCTCGGGGTACGTGGATATATATAGGAGAAAGAAGTAGGTCGGTGGAGGCACGAGGGGCCCACGAGGGTGGGGGCGCGCCCACCCCCTAGGGCGCGCCCTCCTGCGTCGTGGCTGCCTCGTTTACTTCTTGACGTCCACTCCAAGTCTCCTGGTTTGCATTTGTTCCAAAAAGATCGCTCCCGAAGGTTTCATCCCGTTTGGACTCTGTTTGATATTCCTTTTCATCGAAACACTGAAATAGGCAAAAAAACAGCAATTCGGGCTGGGCCTCTGGTTAGTAGGTTAGTCCCAAAAATGATATAAAAGTGTAAAGTAAAGCTCATAAGCATCCAAAATGGGTAATATAATAGCATGGAACAATCAAAAATTATAGATACGTTGGAGACGTATCAGCCTTCAGCCATGATTTATTTGTGTAATCATACTCATTATGAGGACTCGATGTAATAAGTGTGTGATTGAAACTCTGTTATAATTCCTCGGGTACTGTGCATGTCAACATTAACTATCCAGGGATGACACTGATGCACAAAGGCTTGTCCGTTTGAGGTCTGGTCGCTACAAGATGGTATTAGAGCACACGCTGACTGTAGGACGTGACCACTAGAATGAGCCACATGATTTCTCTTCTCTACTCATTTCTAATTCTCCTGTCTTTCTACTCTATAGATGGTGGATCCCAGGAACGAGTTCACTCAGCCGGATGATGACACCCCTTTTGGAAAGCATTTGAAGGAAGTCACTAAGTATCTGAACATCGGACTAACAAGTTTCACGGGGACCTTCTCTACATCTGTACCGGAAGAGGAGCACTAGAAGATCAAAGTTTTGATACCTGGGAGGACCTTTGCGCCAACAACGGAGTCTATTGATTTCTACCTGGATGCACCAAGCTGTTGTACTAGAAAGAGCATGGCCGCGCATATCACCTTTGGACGCATATGTGAGGTGTATCACAAGGAGCTGGAGAATACCGTCTACCAGATATGTGGCCGCCGAGATGAGAAATGGGAGATGATTCGTACCAGGAGGGATGGATCAATTGCAGCTTACATTCAAGAGATGGGAGATCATATTCGTCGACAGGAGAATCAACAAATTATCCACATGAAGAAGATCAAGAAACTGGTGAGGAGAAACAACAAGCTGGAAGAGGAGATCAAGTCTACACACGATGGATACAAGGAGGAGGTTGCTATATTAGAAGAAAAGAATGACGACCTGACAAGGAAACCAGGAGTATTCATGGGAGACCCCGCGCCAAAGAAGGAAAACCAACCAGGAGATTACATCATCCTCCACGACACCGACTCCGACCCTGATAGCGATGATGACTACGTTGATGAAGCTGGAGCAGATATTATGGAGTCTTCTTCCGATGAAAATTTCTAGACGACCACCATTGTAAATAGTAGTATTTTCCCTCCAAGTAGTTGCAACGATTGAGTTTGTAGTTATAGGTTAGACCGTCTTTGTGTGACTTGTATGCTATTGATTGAAGTGAAATTGATTGTGTTTGTCTCATGAGCATTATGGGTAGTGAATCTCTCTTAGACCCCTATTCTATTCTGTTTTCTCACCCCTTCTAAACCCATCAGATGCCTTCGAGACGTGACACTGGATTTGCCTTCCCACCCAAGCTCACTCAGTTGATCTAGCAGCAGAATACCTTGATGCAACTTTTAGTCCAGAACCAGAACCAAGGCAACAACAACAAAACATACCATCACCACCACCCCCTGTTGATCACCTAGCCTATTTCCTAAGGTTGAATCCACCGGTGTTCTCTAGTAGCACCGAGCCGATTGTGGCAGATGATTGGCTCCGCAAGATTGGAAGAGAGCTGACCACTGCAGGATGCACAGATGCGGAGAGAGTGAGTTTTGCCACACATTAGCTTGATGGACCCGCATCATCATGGGGGGAGAATTTCACACCCACTTACCCCATTGACACAGTTACATGGGATCAGTTTCAGCAGGCTGTCCGCACTTCCCATGTTTCTGCTGGAGCTATGAGCATGAAGAAGCGTGAGTTTCGCAACTTGCGCCAAGGAGGACGCACAGTGGGCCAGTATGTGGATGAGTTTAGTAAGTTAGCACGCTATGCCCCTGATGACGTAGCTACAGATGCCGCTAAGCAGGAGAAGTTTCTGGAAGGACTGAATGATGAGCTGAGCATGCAGTTGACGGTGGCAACATTCAACAACTACCAGGAGTTGGTAGATGATAACCCACAAGTATAGGGGACCGTAACAGTTTTTGAGGGTAGAGTATTCAACCCAAATTTATTGATTCGACACAAGGGGAGCCAAAGAATATTCTCAAGTATTAGTAGTTGAGTTGTCAATTCAACCACACCTGGATAACTTAGTATCTGCAGCAAAGTATTTAGTAGCAAAGTAGTATGGAAGTAACGGTAACAGTGGCAAAAGTAACAGTAGCAGTTTTGTAGTAATTGTAAGAGCAGCATCGGTAAAGTAAATAAGCAAAGAGCAATATATGAAAAGCTCGTAGGCATTGGATTAGTGATGGAATTATGTCGGATGCGATTCCTCATGTAATAGTTATAACATAGGGTGACACAGAACTAGCTCTAGTTCATCAATGTAATGTAGGCATGTATTCCGAGTATAGTCATACGTGATTATGGAAAAGAACTTGCATGACATCTTTTGTACTACCCTCCCGTGGCAGCGGGGTCCTAATGGAAACTAAGGGATATTAAGGCCTCCTTTTAATAGAGTACCGAACGAAAGCATTAACACATAGTGAATACATGAACTCCTCAAACTACGGTCATCACCGGTAAGTATCCCGATTATTGTCACTTCGGGGTTAACGGATCATAACACATAATAGGTGAATATAGACTTGCAAGATAGGATCAAGAACTAACATATATTCATGAAAACATAATAGGTTCAGATCTGAAATCATGCCACTCGGGCCCTAGTGACAAGCATTAAGCATAGCAAAGTCATTGCAACATCAATCTCAGAACATAGTGGATACTAGGGATCAAACCCTAACAAAACTAACTTGATTACATGGTAAATCTCATCCAACCCATCACCGTCCAGCAAGCCTACGATGGAATTACTCACGCACGACGGTGAGCATCATGAAATTGGTGATGGAGGAAGGTTGATGATGACGACAGCGTCGAATCCCCCTCTCAGGAGCCCCGAGAGGACTCCAGATCAGCCCTCCCGAGAGAGTTTAGGGCTTGGCGGCGGCTCCATATCGTAAAACGAGATAAATCTTTATCTCTGATTTTTTTCTCTGCGAAAGTAAATATATAGAGTTGGAGTTGAGGTCGGTGGAGCTTCAGGGGGCCCACGAGGCAGGGTGCGCGCCCTAGGGGGGGCGCCCCCCACCCTCGTGGATAGGGTGTGGCCCCCCTGACGTTGATTCTTTCGCCAATATTTTTTATTAATTCCAAAAAGTTGCTCCGTGGATTTCCAGGTCATTCTGAGAACTTTTATTTCTGCTCAAAAATAACACCATGGCAGTTCTGCTGAAAACAACGTGAGTCCGGGTTAGTTCCATTAAAATCATGCAAGTTAGAGTCCAAAACAAGGGCAAAAGTGTTTGGAAAAGTAGATACGATGGAGACGTATCAGTAGACAATGCTCTTATGATTGAAGGCAAGTAGCGACTGATTGATAATCGCAAGAGGAAGTATGGACATGGGAGGTACACTTTAGGAGCTCTGCAGAAGCCCCGCTATTCCCCATACTCGGGAGGACATACCCACAACCATGGAGGCCATAACCATGGAGGACACATGCACAATAGAGCAAGTTCTCATACCCATGGTGGCACCAGGAATGGCAATGGGAATGGAGGAAGCAGCAGCGAGAACCGTTCCAACCCTTCAACACCAGCCAAGAGGGATCTGAGCCACATTACCTGTTTCAAGTGCTAGAAGACCGGACATTATGCCACTGAATGTCCTAAAGCGAAGAATGGAAATGGCAATGGAGGTTCTGCCAAGAAGCCCAACCCCTTCACCAAAGGTCAGGTGAACCATATCAGCATGGAGGAGATTGAGGATCAACCCGATACAGTTGTTGATAAGTTTTTGATTAATGCATTTCCTGCACTTGTTCTTTTTTATACCGGTGCATCGCATTCATACATATCAAGTGGTTTTGTGGATAAGTATAACCTGCCAACCCAAGCCCTTAGGTCACCCATGTTAGTAAGCTCGCCAGGAGCAGAGTATATGGCCAGCCGATGGTGTGATCGGTTACCCTTAAGGATTGGTAATTATGTGTTTCCCTCGGACCTAATAATTTTGGAGTCACAAGGATTGGATATAATATTAGGCATGGATTGTTTACCAAAGTATGGAGGGAACATTGATTGTGCTAGTAAGTCTATATTCCTCACTACCCCAGAAGGAAAGAGGATCAAGTATGCATCTCGGCATGTACCGAAGAGGACTCAAGTGAATTCCTTATCAGGAGTTGTACAGGAGGAAGTACCAGTGGTGAAGGATTTCCCCGACGTATTTCCGGAGGAGTTGCCAGGCATGCCACCGGATTGGGACATTGAGTTTTTGTTTGAGCTATTGCCAGGCGCCAGGCCAATATCAAAGAGACCATATCGGATGCCTGATACGTCTCCAACATATCTATAATTTTTTATTGTTCCATGCTATTATATTACCCGGTTTGGATGTTTATGGGCTTTACTTTACACATTTATATCACTTTTGGGACTAACCTACTAACCGGAGGCCGAGCACATATTGCTATTTTTTTTGCCTATTTCAGTGTTTTGAAGAAAAGGAATATCAAATGGAGTCCAAACGGAATGAAACCTTCGGGAGCGATCTTTTTGGAACAAACGTGATCCAGAGGACTTGAAGTGGAAGTCAAGAAATAACCAAGGCGGCCACGAGGGTGGAGGGCGTGCCCCCCCTACTGGGCGTGCCCCCTACTACGTCTTGAGCTTGTGTTGGTTTTCCTTGAAGAGGAAAGGGTGATGCAGCAATAGTAGTGTAAGTATTTCCTTCGGTTTTTGAGAACCAAGGTATCAATCTAGTAGGAGGCTCCTCAAAAGTCCCACGCACCTACACAAACAAACAAAGAACTCGCAACCAACACAATAAAGGGGTTGTCAATCCCTTCACGGCCACTTGCAAAAGTGAGATCTAATAGAGAAGTATAATAAGATAAATATATTTTTGGTATTTTATAATATAGATGCAAATAAAAGTAGATTGGAAGCAAATATGATAAGAGATAGACCCGGGGGCCATAGGTTTCACTAGTGGCTTCTCTCAAGATAGCATAAGTATTACGGTGGGTGAACAAATTACTGTCGAGCAATTGATAGAAAAGCGAATAATTATGAGATTATCTAGGCATGATCATGTATATAGGCATCACGTCCGTGACAAGTAGACCGACTCCTGCCTGCATCTACTACTATTACTCCACACATCGACCGACTCCTGCCTGCATCTAGAGTACTAAGTTCATAAGAACAGAGTAACGCTTTAAGCAAGATGACATGATGTAGAGGGATAAACTCAAGCAATATGATATAAACCCCATCTTGTTATCCTCGATGGCAACAATACAATACGTGCCTTGCAACCCTTTTTGTCACTGGGTAAGGACACCGCAAGATTGAACCCAAAGCTAAGCACTTCTCCCATGGCAAGAAAGATCAATCTAGTAGGCCAAACCAAACTGATAATTCGAAGAGACTTGCAAAGATAACTCAATCATACATAAAATAATTCAGAGAAGATTCAAATATTATTCATAGATAAACTTGATCATAAACCCAGAATTCATCGGATCTTGACAAACACACCGCAAAAAGAGTTTACATTGAATAGATCTCCACAAGAGAGGGGGAGAACATTGTATTGAGATCCAAAAAGAGAGAAGAAGCCATCTAGCTAATAACTATGGACCCGTAGGTCTGTGGTAAACTAGTCACAACTCATCGGAGGGGCTATGGTGTTGATGTAGAAGCCCTCCGTGGTCGATTCCCCCTCCGACAAAGTGCCGGCGAAGGCTCCAAGATGAGCTCTCGCGGTTACAGAAGGTTACAGCGGTGGAAATTGTGTTTCGTTGGCTCCCTAGATGTTTTCGGGGGTACGTAGGCTTATATAGGAGGAAGAAGTACGTCGGTGGATGCCCGAGGGGCCCACGAGACAGGGGGCGCGCCCTATGGGGGGACGCTCTCCTATCTCGTGGAGGCCTCGGCTGCTTCTTGACTTGCACTCCAAGTTCTCTGGATCACGTTCGTTCCAAAAATCACGCTCCCGAAGGTTTCATTCCGTTTGGACTCCGTTTGATATTCCTTTTCTTCGAAATACTGAAATAGGGAAAAAACAGCAATACGGGCTGGGCCTCCGGTTAGTAGGTTAGTCCCAAAAATGATATAAATGTGTAAAATAAAGCCCATAAACATCCAAAAGTGGTAATATAATAGCATGGAACAATCGAAAATTATAGATACGTTGGAGACGTATCACCCCCTATCTCGTGGGCCCCTCGGGCATCCACCGACCTACTTCTTCCTCCTATATATACCCATGTACCCCGAAAACATCAGGGGAGCCCACGAAAAACTATTTCCACCACCGTAACCTTTTGTATCCGCGAGATCCCATCTTGGAGCCTTCGCCGGCGCTCCGCCAGAGGGGGAATCGACCATGGAGGGCTTCTACATCAACACCATAGCCTCTCCGATGAGTTGTGAGTAGTTTACCACAGACCTTCGGGTCCATAGTTATTAGCTAGATGGCTTCTTCTCTCTCTTTGAATCTCAATACAAAGTTCTCCTTGATCTTCTTGGAGATCTATTTGATGTAACTCTTTTTGCAGTGTGTTTGTCGAGATTCGATGAATTGTGGGTTTATGATTAAGTTTATCTATGAGAAATATTTGAATCTCCTCTGAATTCATTTTTGTGTGATTAAGTTATCTTTGCAAGTCTCTTCGAATTATCAGTTTGGTTTGGCCTACTAGATTGATCTTTCTTGCAATGGCAGAAGTGCTTAGCTTTGGATTCAATCTCGCGGTGTCCTTTCCCAGTGACAGTAGGGGCAGCAAGGCATGTATTGTATTGTTGCCATCGAGGATAAAAAGATGGGGTTTATATCATATTTCATGAGTTTATCCCTCTACATCATGTCATCTTTCTTAAAGCGTTACTCTGTTCTTTATGAACTTAATACTCTAGATGCATGCTGGATAGCGGTCGATGTGTGGAGTAATAGTAGTAGATGCAGGCAGGAGTCGATCTACTTGTCACAGACGTGATGCCTATATACATGATCATGCCTAGATAATCTCATAATTATTCTCTTTTCGATCAATTGCTCGACAGTAATTTGTTCACCCACCCTAATACTTATGCTATCTTGAGAGAAGCCACTAGTGAAACCTATGGCCCTCGGGTCTATCTTTTATCATATATGCTTTCAATCTACTTTTATTTGCATCTTTACTTTTCCAATCTATATTATAAAATACCAAAAATATATTTATCTTACCATATTATCGCTATCAGATCTCACTTTTACAAGTGGCCGTGAAGGGATTGACAACCCCTTTCTTGCATTGGTTGTGAGTTCTTGTTTGTTTGTGTAGGTGCGTGGGACTTTTGAGGAGCCTCCTACTGGATTGATACCTTGGTTCTCAAAAACTGAGGGAAATACTTATGCTACTATTGTTGCATCACCCTTTCCTCTTCAAGGAAAACCAATGCAAGCGCAAGACGTAGCTGAAGGAAATATGCCCTAGAGGCAATAATAAAGTTATTATTTATTTCCTTATAATCATGATAAATGTTTATTATTCATGCTAAAATTGTATTTACCGAAAACATAATACATGTGTGAATACATAGACAAACATAGTGTCACTAGTATGCCTCTACTTGACTAGCTCGTTAATCAAAGATGGTTATGTTTCCTAACCATGAACAAAGAGTTGTTATTTGATTAACGAGGTCACATCATTAGTAGAATGATCTGATTGACATGACCCATTCCATTAGCTTAGCACCCGATCGTTTAGTATGTTGCTATTGCTTTCTTCATGACTTATACATGTTCCTATGACTATGAGATTATGCAACTCCCGTTTACCGGAGGAACACTTTGGGTACTACCAAACGTCACAACGTAACTGGGTGATTATAAAGGAGTACTACAGGTGTCTCCAATGGTCGATGTTGGGTTGGCGTATTTCGAGATTAGGATTTGTCACTCCGATTGTCGGAGAGGTATCTCTGGGCCCTCTCGGTAATACACATCACATAAGCCTTGCAAGCATTACAACTAATATGTTAGTTGTGAGATGATGTATTACGGAACGAGTAAAGAGACCTGCCGGTAACGAGATTGAACTAGGTATTAGATACCGACGATCGAATCTCGGGCAAGTAACATACCGATGACAAAGGGAACAACGTATGTTGTTATGCGGTCTGACCGATAAAGATCTTCGTAGAATATGTAGGAGCCAATATGGGCATCCAGGTCCCGCTATTGGTTATTGACCGGAGACGTGTCTCGGTCATGTCTACATTGTTCTCGAACCCGTAGGGTCCGCACGCTTAAGGTTACGATGACAGTTATATTATGAGTTTATGCATTTTGATGTACCGAAGGTTGTTCGGAGTCCCGGATGTGATCACGGACATGACGAGGAGTCTCGAAATGGTCGAGACGTAAAGATTGATATATTGGAAGCCTATATTTGGATATCGGAAGTGTTCCGGGTGAAATCGGGATTTTACCGGAATACCGGAAGGGTTACCGGAACCCCCCGGGAGCTATTTGGGCCATAGTGGGCCTTAGTGGAAAAGAGAAGGGGCTGCCCTAGATGGGCTGCGCGCCCCCCCCCCTTCCCCTAGTCCTATTAGGACTAGGAGAGGTGGCCGGCCCCCTCCTCCTCTTTTCCCCTCCGAGGAATCCTAGTTGGACTAGGATTGGAGGGGGAATCCTACTCCCAGTGGGAGTAGGACTCTCCTGCGCCTCCCCCCTTGGCCGGCCAGCCTCCCCTCCTCTCCTCCTTTATATACGGAGGCAGGGGCACCTCTAAACACACAAGTTGACACAAGTTGATCCACGTGATCGTTTCCTTAGCCGTGTGCGGTGCCCCCTGCCACCATATTCCTCGATAATACTGTAGCGGAGTTTAGGCGAAGCCCTGCTGCTGAAGTTCATCAAGATCGTCACCACGCCGTCGTGCTGACGAAACTCTTCCCCGACACTTTGCTGGATCGGAGTCCGGGGATCGTCATCGAGCTGAACGTGTGCTCGAACTCGGAGGTGCCGTAGTTTCGGTGCTTGATCGGTTGGATCGTGAAGACGTACGACTACTTCCTCTACATCGTGTCATCGCTTCCGCAGTCGGTCTGCGTTGGGTACGTAGACAACACTCTCCTCTCGTTGCTATGCATCACATGATCCTGTGTGCGCGTAGGAAAATTTTTGAAATTACTACGAAACCCAACAGTGGTATCAGAGCCTAGGTTATTGATGTTGATGTTATATGCACGAGTAGAACACAAGTAAGTTGTGGACGATACAAGTCATACTGCCTACCAGCATGTCATACTTTGGTTCGGCGGTATTGTTGGACGAGACGACCCGGACCAACCTTACGCGTACGCTTACGCGAGACCGGTTCCCTCGACGTGCTTTGCACAGAGATGGCTTGCGGGCGACTGCCTCTCCAACTTTAGTTGAACCAAGTATGGCTACGCCCGGTCCTTGAGAAGGTTAAAACGGAGTCTATTTGACAAACTATCGTTGTGGTTTTGAGGCGTAGGTGAGATTGGTTCTTACTTAAAGCCCGTAGCAGCCACGTAAAACATGCAACAACAAAGTAGAGGACGTCTAACTTGTTTTTGCAGGGCATGTTGTGATGTGATATGGTCAAGGCATGATGCTGAATTTTATTGTATGAGATGATCATGTTTTGTAACCAAGTTATCGGCAACTGGCAGGAGCCATATGGTTGTCGCTTTATTGTATGCAATGCAATCGCGATGTAATGCTTAACTTTATTACTAAACGGTAGTGATAGTCGTGGAAGCATAAGATTGGCGAGACGACAACGATGCTACGATGGAGATCAAGGTGTCGCGCCGGTGACGATGGTGATCATGACGGTGCTTCGGAGATGGAGATCACAAGCACGAGATGATGATGGCCATATCATATCACTTATATTGATTGCATGTGATGTTTATCTTTTTATGCATCTTATCTTGCTTTGATTGACGGTAGCATTATAAGATGATCTCTCACTAAAATTATCAAGAAGTGTTCTCCCTGAGTATGCACCGTTGCCAAAGTTCGTCGTGCCCAGACACCACGTGATGATCGGGTGTGATAAGCTCTACGTCCATCTACAACGGGTGCAAGCCAGTTTTGCACACGCAGAATACTCAGGTTAAACTTGACGAGCCTAGCATATGCAGATATGGCCTCGGAACACGGAGACCGAAAGGTCGAGCGTGAATCATATAGTAGATATGATCAACATAACGATGTTCACCATTGAAAACTACTCCATCTCACGTGATGATCGGTTATGGTTTAGTTGATTTGGATCACGTGATCACTTAGAGGATTAGAGGGATGTCTATCTAAGTGGGAGTTCTTTAGTAATATGATTAATTGAACTTAAAATTTATCATGAACTTAGTCCCTGATAGTATCTTGCTTGTTTATGTTGATTGTAGATAGATGGCTTGTGCTGTTGTTCCGTTGAATTTTAATGCGTTCCTTGAGAAAGCAAAGTTGAAAGATGATGGTAGCAATTACACGGACTGGGTCCGTAACTTGAGGATTATCCTCATTGCTGCACAGAAAAATTACGTCCTGGAAGCACCGCTGGGTGCCAGGCCTGCTGCTAGAGCAACGCCAGATGTTATGAACGTCTGGCAGAGCAAAGCTGATAACTACTCGATAGTTCAGTGTGCCATGCTTTACGGCTTAGAATCGGGACTTCAACGACATTTTTGAACGTCATGGAGCATATGAGATGTTCCAGGAGTTGAAGTTAATATTTCAAGCAAATGCCCGGATTGAGAGATATGAAGTCTCCAATAAGTTCTATAGCTGCAAGATGGAGGAGAACAGTTCTGTCAGTGAGCATATACTCAAAATGTCTGGGTATAATAATCACTTGATTCAATTGGGAGTTAATCTTCCGGATGATTGCGTCATTGACAGAATTCTCTAATCACTGCCACCAAGCTACAAGAGCTTCGTGATGAACTATAATATGCAAGGGATGAACAAGACTATTCCCGAGCTCTTCGCAATGCTAAAAGCTGCGGAGGTAGAAATCAAGAAGGAGCATCAAGTGTTGATGGTTAACAAGACCACTAGTTTCAAGAAAAAGGGCAAAGGAAAGAAAAAGGGGAACTTCAAAAAGAACGGCAAGCAAGTTGCTGCTCAAGAGAAGAAACCCAAGTCTGGACCTAAGCCTGAAACTGAGTGTTTCTACTGCAAGCAGACTGGTCACTGGAAGCGGAACTGCCCCAAGTATTTGGCGGATAAGAAGGATGGCAAGGTGAACAAAGGTATATGTGATATACATGTTATTGATGTGTACCTTACTAGAGCTCGCAGTAGCACCTGGGTATTTGATACTGGTTCTGTTGCTAATATTTGCAACTCGAAACAGGGACTACAGAATAAGCGGGCACTAGCAAAGGACGAGGTGACGATGCGCGTGGGAAACGGTTCCAAAGTCGATGTGATCGCGGTCGGCACGCTACCTCTACATCTACCTTCGGGATTAATATTAGACCTAAATAATTGTTATTTGGTGCCAGCGTTGAGCATGAACATTATATCTGGATCTTGTTTAATGCGAGACGGTTATTCATTTAAATCAGAGAATAATGGTTCTTCTATTTATATGAGTAATATCTTTTATGGTCATGCACCCTTGAAGAGTGGTCTATTCTTACTAAATCTCGATAGTAGTAATACACATATTCATAATGTTGAAACCAAAAGATGCAGAGTTGATAATGAAAGTGCACCTTATTTGTGGCACTGTCGTTTAGGTCATATCGGTATAAAGCGCATGAAGAAACTCCATACCGATGGATTTTTAAAACCACTTGATTATGAATCACTTGGTACTTGCGAACCGTGCCTCATGGGCAAGATGACTAAAACACCGTTCTCCGGTACTATGGAGAGAGCAACAGATTTGTTGGAAATCATACATACCGATGTATGTGGTCCGATGAATATTGAGGCTCGTGGCGGATATCGTTATTTTCTCACCTTCACAGATGATTTGAGCAGATATGGATATATCTACTTAATGAAGCATAAGTCTGAAACATTTGAAAAGTTCAAAGAATTTCAGAGTGAAGTTGAAAATCATCGTAACAAGAAAATAAAGTTTCTACGATCTGATCGTGGAGGAGAATATTTGAGTTACGAGTTTGGTGTACATTTGAAAAACTGTGGAATAGTTTCGCAACTCACGCCACCCGGAACACCACAGCGTAATGGTGTGTCCGAACGTCGTAATCGTACTTTACTAGATATGGTGCGATCTATGATATCTCTTACTGATCTACCGCTATCATTTTGGGGTTATGCTTTAGAGACGGCCGCATTCACGTTAAATAGGGCACCATCAAAATCCGTTGAGACGACGCCTTATGAACTGTGGTTTGGCAAGAAACCAAAGTTGTCGTTTCTTAAAGTTTGGGGCTGCGATGCTTATGTGAAAAAGCTTCAACCTGATAAGTTCGAACCCAAATCGGAGAAATGTGTCTTCATAGGATACCCAAAGGAAACTGTTGGGTACACCTTCTATCACATATCCGAAGGCAAAACATTCGTTGCTAAGAATGGATCATTTCTAGAGAAGGAGTTTCTCTCGAAAGAAGTGAGTGGGAGGAAAGTAGAACTTGACGAGGTAACTGTACCTGCTCCCTTACTGGAGAGTAGTTCATCACAGAAAACTGTTTCAGTGACACCTACACCGGTTAGTGAGGAAGCCAATGATAATGATCATGAAACTTCAGATCAAGATACTACTGAACCACGTAGATCAACCAGAGTAAGATCCGCGCCAGAATGGTACGGAAATTCTGTTCTGGAAGTCATGTTACTAGATCATGATGAACCTACGAACTATGAAGAAGCGATGGTGAGCCCAGATTCCGCAAAGTGGCTTGAAGCCATGAAATCTGAGATGGGATCCATGTATGAGAACAAAGTATGGACTTTGGTTGACTTGCCCGATGATCGGCAAGCAATTGAGAATAAATGGATCTTTAAGAAGAAGACTGACGCTGATGGTAATGTTACTGTCTACAAAGCTCGACTTGTCGCAAAAGGTTTTCGACAAGTTCAAGGAATTGACTACGATGAGACCTTCTCACCCGTAGCGATGCTTAAGTCCGTCCGAATCATGTTAGCAATTGCCGCATTTTATGATTATGAAATTTGGCAAATGGATGTCAAAACTGCATTCCTGAATGGATTCCTGGAAGAAGAATTGTATATGATGCAACCAGAAGGTTTTGTCGATCCAAAGGGAGCTAACAAAGTGTGCAAGCTCCAGCGATCCATTTATGGACTGGTGCAAGCCTCTCGGAGTTGGAATAAACGTTTTGATAGTGTGATCAAAGCATTTGGTTTTATACAGACTTTCGGAGAAGCCTGTATTTACAAGAAAGTGAGTGGGAGCTCTGTAGCATTTCTGATATTATATGTGGATGACATATTACTGATTGGAAATGATATAGAATTTCTGGATAGCATAAAGGGATACTTGAATAAAAGTTTTTCAATGAAAGACCTCGGTGAAGCTGCTTACATATTAGGCATTAAGATCTATAGAGATAGATCAAGACGCTTAATTGGACTTTCACAAAGCACATACCTTGACAAAATTTTGAAGAAGTTCAAAATGGATCAAGCAAAGAAAGGGTTCTTGCCTGTGTTACAAGGTGTGAAATTGAGTAAGACTCAATGCCCGACCACTGCAGAAGATAGAGAGAATATGAAAGATGTTCCCTATGCATCAGCCATAGGCTCTATCATGTATGCAATGCTGTGTACCAGACCTGATGTGTGCCTTGCTATAAGTTTAGCAGGGAGGTACCAAAGTAATCCAGGAATGGATCACTGGACAGCGGTCAAGAACATCCTGAAATACCTGAAAAGGACTAAGGATATGTTTCTCGTATATGGAAGTGACAAAGAGCTCATCGTAAAAGATTACGTTGATGCAAGCTTTGACACTGATCCGGACGATTCTAAATCGCAAACCGGATACGTGTTTACATTAAACGGTGGAGCTGTCAGTTGGTGCAGTTCTAAACAAAGCATCGTAGCGGGATCTACATGTGAAGCGGAATACATAGCTGCTTCGGAAGCAGCAAATGAAGGAGTCTGGATGAAGGAGTTCATATCCGATCTAGGTGTCATACCTAGTGCATCGGGTCCAATGAAAATCTTTTGTGACAATACTGGTGCAATTGCCTTGGCAAAGGAATCCAGATTTCACAAAAGGACCAAACACATCAAGAGACGCTTCAACTCCATCCGGGATCTAGTCCAGGTGGGAGACATAGAGATTTGCAAGATACATACGGATCTGAATGTTGCAGACCCGTTGACTAAGCCTCTTCCACGAGCAAAACATGATCAGCACCAAGGCTCCATGGGTGTTAGAATCATTACAGTGTAATCTAGATTATTGACTCTAGTGCAAGTGGGAGACTGAAGGAAATATGCCCTAGAGGCAATAATAAAGTTATTATTTATTTCCTTATAATCATGATAAATGTTTATTATTCATGCTAAAATTGTATTTACCGGAAACATAATACATGTGTGAATACATAGACAAACATAGTGTCACTAGTATGCCTCTACTTGACTAGCTCGTTAATCAAAGATGGTTATGTTTCCTAACCATGAACAAAGAGTTGTTATTTGATTAACGAGGTCACATCATTAGTAGAATGATCTGATTGACATGACCCATTCCATTAGCTTAGCACCCGATCGTTTAGTATGTTGCTATTGCTTTCTTCATGACTTATACATGTTCCTATGACTATGAGATTATGCAACTCCCGTTTACCGGAGGAACACTTTGGGTACTACCAAACGTCACAACGTAACTGGGTGATTATATAGGAGTACTACAGGTGTCTCCAATGGTCGATGTTGGGTTGGCGTATTTCGAGATTAGGATTTGTCACTCCGATTGTCGGAGAGGTATCTCTGGGCCCTCTCGCTAATACACATCACATAAGCCTTGCAAGCATTACAACTAATATGTTAGTTGTGAGATGATGTATTACGGAACGAGTAAAGAGACTTGCCGGTAACAAGATTGAACTAGGTATTGGATACCGACGATCGAATCTCGGGCAAGTAACATACCGATGACAAAGGGAACAACGTATGTTGTTATGCGGTCTGACCGATAAAGATCTTCGTAGAATATGTAGGAGCCAATATGGGCATCCAGGTCCCGCTATTGGTTATTGACCGGAGACGTGTCTCGGTCATGTCTACATTGTTCTCGAACCCGTAGGGTCCGCACGCTTAAGGTTACGATGACAGTTATATTATGAGTTTATGCATTTTGATGTACCGAAGGTTGTTCGGAGTCCCGGATGTGATCACGGACATGACGAGGAGTCTCGAAATGGTCGAGACGTAAAGATTGATATATTGGAAGCCTATATTTGGATATCGGAAGTGTTCCAGGTGAAATCGGGATTTTACCGGAATACCGGGAGGGTTACCGGAACCCCCCGGGAGCTATTTGGGCCATAGTGGGCCTTAGTGGAAAAGAGAAGGGGCTGCCCTAGATGGGCTGCGCGCCCCCCCTTCCCCTAGTCCTATTAGGACTAGGAGAGGTGGCCGGCCCCCTCCTCCTCTTTTCCCCTCCGAGGAATCCTAGTTGGACTAGGATTGGAGGGGGAATCCTACTCCCAGTGGGAGTAGGACTCTCCTGCGCCTCCCCCCTTGGCCGGCCAGCCTCCCCTCCTCTCCTCCTTTATATACGGAGGCAGGGGCACCTCTAAACACACAAGTTGACACAAGTTGATCCACGTGATCGTTTCCTTAGCCGTGTGCGGTGCCCCCTGCCACCATATTCCTCGATAATACTGTAGCGGAGTTTAGGCGAAGCCCTGCTGCTGAAGTTCATCAAGATCGTCACCACGCCGTCGTGCTGACGAAACTCTTCCCCGACACTTTGCTGGATCGGAGTCCGGGGATCGTCATCGAGCTGAACGTGTGCTCGAACTCGGAGGTGCCGTAGTTTCGGTGCTTGATCGGTTGGATCGTGAAGACGTACGACTACTTCCTCTACGTCGTGTCATCGCTTCCGCAGTCGGTCTGTGTTGGGTACGTAGACAACACTCTCCTCTCGTTGCTATGCATCACATGATCCTGTGTGCGCGTAGGAAATTTTTTGAAATTACTACGAAACCCAACAGTAGCAAGAAGGATTTCTGGCGCCATTACCGGGGAGGTCTTCACTCGAGTCAAGACATACCAATTACCCATCACAAACTCATCTCCCTTGCATTACATTATTTGCCATTTGCCTCTCATTTTCCTCTCCCCCACTTCACCCTTGCCTTTTTATTCGCCCTCTCTTTTCCGTTTGCCCTCTTCTTCCTCCTCGCTTTTGTCTGCCATTATGTCTAAAATTGGGGAGATTATCTTCGATATGGACAATAATGATAACATGGAAAATTTCATGCTCCTGCTGAAGAACCCCCTATCTTGCATACTGCATACTAAAAAGTTTCAAATCGATAGCAGTAATATTATTGGAAAAGGGGTTATTCAAGATTTCTTTACTTGTGTCGGTTCTTTACCTTCTATGGGTAGTTCTATCTTGCATAGAACTAGTAGTCTTGCGGATGCTATCGCCATGCTTATAATTGAACTTGAAAGACAGTTTATGCACATGCATCCTTGCATACAAAGAATTTTCCTAGAATTTTCTAATACTGAGCATTCTTCTGTTAAGAGCGCAGCTACTATCTTTTTGGCACATGATTTTATATTTATAATAAAAGAAGCCAAAGAAATTTTTGCGCACTATAGGGTGGACGTCGGCCGTCCTCCCATAGAGGCGATCCTGTTCGACCAAGAGGAAATTATGCGTTTCCAATCTTTGGACTATATTGCTTTTAATGAAAACCTTAGAAAAAAAGTTCCTACCACTGTCCTAATTGATAAAATCTCTGAACTCAATAATGATTTTGCTATTAGAAATAATGAGCTAGGATATTCTCTTGAGTGTAGACTCAATAGGTTCTGTCAAAAGAATGTTTATAATGATGAATTGGTTGTGCAATATGAAGGGCCCAAGGAGGAACCTATACCTCCTGAGATTGATCTTGGGGACTTTTGTCCCATTAAATTTAGCCCTTTTGATTACTTTTGTTTGCCTCAAAGGAAACTTGCTGCTGAACGTAGAGAGTACGAGATGAGTTTTCGTGATCTATCTTATTATTATGGCACTACTTAGTTCTATCCTTGCTTTTATGCCTAGCTAGGGGCGCTAAACGATAGAGCTAGTTGGGAGGCAACCCAATTTTATTTGTGTTTTTGTTTTTGCTTCTGTTTAGTAATAAATTTTGCAACTACCTTCTGTTTAGATGTGTTTTTATGTTTTATTTAGTGTTTGTGCCAAGTAGAACCTATAGGATAACCTATGGTGATAGTTAATTTGATTCTGCTGAAAAACAGAAACTTTGCGCACACGAAAATAATTTTAGTAATTCACAGAAATGTGATTTTGCGTTGATTCTTTTTGCTGTAGATCAATAGACAAATTTCCTAGGACTTCCTGTTATTGTAGGATTGTTAGAGTTCCAGAAGTATTCGAGAGTTACATATTGCTACAGACTGTTCTGTTTTTGACAGATTCTGTTTTTCGTGTGTTGTTTTCTTATTTTGATGCATCTATGGCTAGTATTAAGTGGTATGAACCATAGAGAACTTGGAATACAGTAGGTTTAACACCAATATAAATAAAGAATGAGTTCATTATAGTACCTTATGTGGTGGTTTTTCTTTCTTGCACTAACGGAGTTTATGAGATTTCCTGTTGAGTTTTGTGTTGTGAAGTTTTCAAGTTTTGGGTAAAGATTTGATGGATTATGGAATAAGGAGTGGAGAGAGCCTAAGCTTGGGGATGCCCATGGCACCCAAGATATTCAAGAATAACCAAAAGCCTAAGCTTGGGGATGCCCCGGAAGGCATCCCCTCTTTCGTCTTCGTTTATCGGTAACTTTACTTGGAGCTATATTTTTATTCGCCACATGATATGTGTTTTGCTTGGAGCATCTTGTATGATATTAGTCTTTACTTTTTAGTTTACCACAATCATCCTTTCTGTACACACCTTTTGGGAAGAATCCCACTTGATTGAAATTTATTAGAATACTCTATGTGCTTCACTTATATCTTTTGAGCTTGATAGTTTTTGCTCTAGTGCTTCACTTATGTCTTTTTGAGCACGGCGGTGGCTTAATTTTGAAGAAATTGTTGATATCTCATGCTTCACTTATATTATTTTGAGAGTCTATTAGAACATCATAGTATTTGCTATGGTTATAAATTGGTCCTAGAATGATGGGCATCCAAGTTGGGTATAATAAAAACTATCATAGGAAGTGAATTGGATGCTATGATCAATTTGATGCTTGATAATTGTTTTGAGATATAGAAGTGGTGATATTAGAGTCATGCTAGTTGGGTGATTATGAATTTAAAGAATGCTTGTGTTGAAGTTTGTGATTCCCGTAGCATGCACGTATGGTGAACCGCTTTGTGATGAAGTTGGAGCACAATTTTATTTATTTATTGTCTTCCTTATGAGTGGCGGTCGGGGACGAGCGATGGTATTTTCCTACCGATCTATCCCCCTAGGAGCATGCGCGTAGTACTTTGTTTTTGATGACTTGTAGATTATTGCAATAAGTACATGAGTTCTTTATGACTAATGTTGAGTCCATGGATTATACACACTCTCACCCTTCCACCATTGCTAGCCTCTCTTGTGCCGTGCAAATTTCGCCCGTACCATAGACCCACCATATACCTTCCTCAAAACAGCCACCATACCTACCTATTATGGCATTTCCATAGCCATTCCAAGATATATTGCCATGCAACTTTCCACCGTTCCATTTATATGACACGCATCATCATTGTCATATTGCTCTTTGCATGATCATGTAGTTGACATCGTATTTGTGGAAAGGCCACCTTTATAATTTTCATACATGTCACTCTTGATTTATGGCATATCCCGGTACACCGCCGGAGGCATTCATATAGAGTCATATCTTGTTCTAAGTATTGAGTTGCAATCTTGAGTTGTAAGTAAATAAAAGTGTGATGATCTTCATTATTAGAGCATTGTCCCAGTGAGGAAAGGATGATGGAGACTATGATTCCCCCATAAGTCGGGATGAGACTTCGGACTTTAAAAAAAAGAGGCCAAAGAGCCCACCAAATAAAAAAAAGGCCAAATAAAAAAAAGAGAAAGGCCAAATAAAAAAATGAGAGAAAAAGAGAGAAGGGACAATGCTACTATCCTTTTTTTACCACACTTGTGCTTCAAAGTAGCACCATGATCTTCATGATAGAGAGTCTCCTATGGTGTCACTTTCATATACTATTGGGAATTTTCATTATAGAACTTGGCTTGTATATTCCAATGATGGGCTTCTTCAAAATGCCCTAGGTCTTCGTGAGCAAGAGAGTTGGATGCACACCCACTTAGTTTCTTTTGTTGAGCTTTAGTACATTTATAGCTCTAGTGCATCCGTTGCATGGCAATCCCTACTCACTCACATTGATATCTATTAATGGGCATCTCCATAGCCCGTTGATATGCCTAGTCGATTGATATGTCTCCAACGTATCTATAATTTTTGATTGCTTCATGCTACTTTATCTACTGTTTTAGGCAATATTGGGCTTTATTATCCACTTTTATATTATTTTTGGGACTAACATATTAACCGGAGGCCCAGCCCAGATTTGCTGTTTTATGCCTATTTCAGTGTTTCGACAAAAAGGAATATCAGACGGAGTCAAAACGGAACGAAATCAACTAGAGAAGTTAATTTTGGAAGGAAACCAACCTGATGGGCTTGGAGTGCATGTCAGGGGAGTCCCGGGCTGCCCACGAGGGTGGGGAGCGCGCCCCCCCTGGGCGCGCCCCCCTACCTCGTGAGCACCCCGGAGGTCCACCGACGTACCCCCTGCACCCATATATACCTACGTACCCTAAAACTTCCAAAAACAGAAGATAGATCGGGAGTTCCGCCGCCGCAAGCCTCTGTAACCACCAAAAACCTCTCGGGAGCCCATTCTGGCACCCTGCCAGAGGGGGAACCCATCACCGATGGCCATCTTCATCATCCCGGCGCTATCCATGATGAGGAGGGAGTAGTTCACCCTCGGGGTTGAGGGTATGTACCAGTAGCTATGTGTTTGATCTCTCTCTCTCTCGTGTTCCCTCTATGGCACGATCTTGATGTATCCCGAGCTTTGCTATTGTAGTTGGATCTTATGATGTTTCCCCCCCTCTACTCTCTTGTGATGAATTGAGTTTCCCCTTTGAAGTTATCTTATCGGATTGAGTCTTCTATGAGAACACTTGATGTATGTCTTGCCGTGATTATCTGTGGTGACATTGGGATATCATGTGCCACTTGATGTATGTTTTGGTGATCAACTTGCGGGTTTTGTGACATTGGGAACCTATGTATAGGGGTTGGCACACGTTCTTGACTCTCCGGTAGAAACTTTGGGGCACTCTTTGAAGTACTTTTATGTTGGTTGGATGAATTTGAGATTGTATGATGCATATTGTATAATCATACCCACGGATACTTGAGGTGACAATGGAGTATCTAGGTGACATTAGGGTTTTGGTTGATTTGTATCTTAAGGTGTTATTCTAGTATGAACTCTTTTATAGATCGATCCGAAAGAATAACTTTGAGGTGGTTTCGTACCCTACCATAATCTCTATGTTTGTTCTCTGCTATTAGTGGCTTTGGGGTGACTCTTTGTTGCATGATGAGGGCTTGTTATATGATCTATCTATGTTATTATTGTTGAGAGAACTTGCACTAGTGAAAGTATGAACCCTAGGCCTTGTTTCCTATCATTGCAATACTGTTTACGCTCACTTTTACCACTTGTTACCTTGCTGTTTTTATTATTTCAGATTACAAATACCTTTATCTACCATCTATTTTGCACTTGTATCACCATCTCTTCACCGAACTAGTGCACCTATACAATTTACCATTGTATTGGGTGTGTTGGGGACACAAGAGACTCTTTGTTATTTGGTTGCAGGGTTATTTGAGAGAGACCATCTTCATCCTACGCCTCCCACGGATTGATAAACCTTAGGCCATCCACTTGAGGGAAATTTGCTATTGTCCTACAAACCTGTGCACTTGCAGGCCCAACAACGTCTACAAGAAGAAGGTTGTGTAGTAGACATCATCGATGTGAGACTATCTTCTTCCTTTTTTGTCTTCTCCATAACCACCATTCTATTCCACATATAGTGCTATATCCATGGCTCACGCTCATGTATTGCGTGAAAGTTGAAAAAGTTTGAGATTACTAAAGTATGAAACAATTGCTTGGCTTGTCATCGGGGTTGTGCATGATTAAATACTTTGTGTGATGAAGATAGAGCAACAACCAGACTATATGATTTTGTAGGGATAACTTTCTTTAGCCATGTTATTTTGAGAAGATATGATTACTTGATTAGTATGCTTGAAATACTACTATTTCTTATGTCAATATGAACTTTTATTTTGAATCATTTGGATATGAACATTCATGCCACGATAAAGAAAATTACATTGAGAATTATGCTAGGTAGCATTCCACATCAAAAATTCTGTTTTTATCATTTACCTACTGGAGGATGTGCAAGAATTAAGCTTCGAGCTGCTTGATACGTCTCCAACTTATCTATAATTTTTTATTGTTCCATGCTATTATATTACCCGTTTTGGCTGTTTATGGGCTTTACTTTACACATTTATATCATTTTTGGGACTAACCTACTAATTGGAGGCCCAGCCCGTATTGCTGTTTTTTTGCATATTTCAGTGTTTCGAAGAAAAGGAATATCAAACGGAGTCCAAACGGAATGAAACCTTCGGGATCGATCTTTTTGGAACAAACGTGATCCAGAGGACTTGGAGTGGAAATCAAGAAATAACCGAGGCGGCCACGAGGGTGGAGGGCGCCCCCCCTACTAGGCGCGCCCCCTATCTTGTGGGCCCCTCAGGCATCCACCGACCTACTTCTTCCTCCTATATATACCCATGTACCCCAAAAACATCAGGGGAGCCCATTAAAAGCTATTTCCATCGCCGTAACCTTCTGTATCCGTGAGATCCCATCTTGGAGCCTTCGTCGGCGCTCCACCGAAGAGGGAATCGACCATGGAGGGCTTCTACATCAACACCATAGCCTCTCCGATGAGTTGTGAGTAGTTTACCATAGACCTTCGGGTCCATAGTTATTAGCTAGATGGCTTCTTCGCTTTCTTTGAATCTCAATACAACGTTCTCCTTGATCTTCTTGGAGATCTATTCGATGTAACTCTTTTTGCGATGTGTTTGTAGAGATCCGATGAATTGTGGGTTTACTATTAAGTTTATCTATGAGAAATTTTTGAATCTCCTCTGAATTCTTTTATGTGTGATTAAGTTATCTTTGCAAGTCTCTTCGAATTACCAGTATGGTTTGGCCTACTAGATTGATCTTTCTTGCAATGGGAGAAGTGCTTAGCTTTGGGTTCAATCTTGGGGTGTCCTTTCCCAGTGACAGTAGGGGCTGCAAGGCACGTATTGTATTGTTTCCATCGAGGATAAAAAGATGGGGTTTATATCATATTGCATGAGTTTATCCCTCTACATCATGTCATCTTTATTAAAGCGTTACTCTGTTCTTTATGAACTTAATACTCTAGATGCATGCTGGATAGCGGTCGATGTGTGGAGCAATAGTAGTAGATGCAGGCAGGAGTCGGTCTACTTGTCACGGACGTGATGCCTATATACAGGATCATGCCTAGATAATATCATAATTATTCTCTTTTCTATCAATTGCTTGAAAGTAATTTGTTTACCCACCGTAATACTTATGCTATCCTGAGAGAAGCCACTAGTGAAACCTATGGCCCCCGGGTCTATCTTTTATCATATAAACTTTCAATCTACTTTTATTTGCATCTTTACTTTTCCAATCTATATTATAAAATACCAAAAATATATTTATCTTATCATATTATCTCTACCAGATCTCACTTTCACAAGTGGCCGTGAAGGGATTGACAACCCCTTTATTCCGCTGGTTGGAAGTTCTTGTTTGTTTGTGTAGGTGCGTGGGACTTTTGAGGAGCGTCCTACTGGATTGATACCTTTGTTCTCAAAAACTGAGGAAAATACTTACGCTACTATTGCTGCATCATCCTTTCCTCTTTAAGGAAAACCAACGCAAGCTCAAGACGTAGCAATGCCCGCACAGGATTTGGAGGAAATTAAGAAGCAGATTAAGGAGTTACTGGATAAAGGTTACATTCGACCAAGTTTGTCACCTTGGGGAGCCCTAGTGCTTCTAGTGGAGAAGAAGGATGGATCATTAAAGATGGTTGTTGATTATCATGTGTTGAATGAGGTGACGATCAATAACAAATACCCTTTGCTGATGATCAATGATTTGTTTGACCAGTTGCAATGAGCTAAAGTTTTCTCTAAGATAGATCTTCGATCAGGTTATCACCAGTTGAAGATTCGAGAGCAAGATATACCTAAGACAACATTTACCACAAGGTACGGGCTATATGAGTATACCGTTGTGTCATTTGGTCTGACTAACGCGCCTGCCTATTTCATGAACATGATGAACAAAGTGTTTATGGATTTTTTGGATAAGTTTGTCCTGGTGTTCATTGATGATATATTGGTCTACTCGAAGAATGAAGAGGAGCATAAGGAACATTTGCGTTTGGTTCTTGAGAAGCTCAGAGAACATCAGTTGTATGCCAAGTTCAGCAAGTGTGAGTTTTGGTTAAAGGAAGATGGATTTCTCGGACATGTTATACCCAGAGACAAAATAGCAGTAGACCCTACCAAGGTTGCATCTGTGACTAAATGGGTGGCACCCACATCAGTTGGAGAGATCAGGAGTTTTCCTGGACTCACAGTATATTATTGGAGGTTCATTGAGAATTTCTCCAGGATGGCAAAGCCCATGACAGAGTTATTCAAAAAGGACACCAAGTTTAAATGGACTGAGGAGTGTGAAGCCAGTTTTCAGGAGTTGAAGAAACGTTTGGTTACAGCCCCGATGCTGATTCTCCCAGACCAATGGAAGGATTATCAAGTGTATTGCGACACTTCACGTCGAGGACTTGGAGTAGTGCTTACATAGGAAGGAAGAGTTGTTTCATGTGCCTCACGACAGCTTAAACCTCATGAGTTGAACTATGCTACGCATAATTTGGAATTAGCTGCCGTAGTGCATGCGCTGAAGACATGGAGACATTTTCTCATCGGAAACCATTGTGAGGTATACATGGATCATAAGAGTTTGAAATATATCTTCACACAAAAGAAGTTGAACCTCGGGCAAAGGAGATGGTTGGAGCTCATTAAGGATTATGATATGAATTTGCACTATCACCCTGGAAAGGCCAATGTAGTAGCAGATGCACTGAGCCACGAGAGTTATGTTAATACGCTCATGACTGGAGGATTACCTAAGGAGCTAGCAGATGATCTCCGAGAGTTATGTTTGGAGATAATCCCGAGAGGTTATGTAGCAGCATTGGAAGTTTCAGTCCACTTTGATGGGTAAGATCAGAGAAGCTTAGAAGAATGACAAAGAGATTGCCGAGATAAAGGAAAGGATTAGCAAAGGAAAGGCTAAAGGATTTCGTGAGGATGAGCATGACACTTTATGGTTTGAGGATCGCGTTTATGTGCCTAATGACCCCAATATCAGGAAGTTGGTTCTGCAAGAGGCCCATGATTCGCCGTATTCAATTCACCCAGGAAACACTAAGATGTATATGGATTTTAAGGAAAGTTTCTGGTGGATAGGAATGAAGAAGGATATTGCGGAGTATGTAGCAGTATGTGATGTATGTCAGAGAGTTAAGGAAGACCATCAGAAGCCAACAGGATTGCTACAACCATTGCTGTTACCCGAATGGAAGTGGGATAAACTTGGCATGGATTTTATCACTGGATTGCCTAGGACTCGTTCAGGCTATGACTCTATCTGGGTTGTAGTCGATCATTTGACGAAAGTAGCTCATTTCATCCCGGTGAAGACCACTTATATGAGTGCTAAGTTGGCGAAGATATACATGACCAGGATCGTATGTCTGCATGGAGTTCCGAGGACCATTGTATCAGATAGAGGAACCCAGTTTACCTCAACGTTCTTGAATCAGTTGCATGAGACTTTGGGTACTAGGCTAGAGTTTAGTACAGCCTTTCATCCATAGACAAATGGACATACCGAGAGAGTCAATCAGATTCTGGAGGACATGCTAAGAGCTTGTGCACTAGATTATGGATCTAGTTGGGACGACAACTTGATGTATGCAGAGTTCTCTTATAACAACATTATCAAGCCAGTTTGAAGATGGCCCCTTTTGAAGCCTTGTATGGAAGGAGGTGCAGAACACCGCTATTGTGGGATGAAGTTGGAGATCGATAGTTGTTTGGACCAGATTTAATCAAGGACTCTGAAGAGAAGGTTAAGTTGATTTGCGATAGACTCAAGGTAGCCCAGTCCAGGAAGAAGAGTTATGCGGATTCGAAATGCAAGGAGACAGTTTATGAAGTCGGAGACAGAGTATATCTTCGTGTGTAACCACTTCGAGGAGTTAAGCGTTTTGGGGTTAAGGGAAAGCTAGCACCACATTTTGTGGGACCATACAAAGTTTCAGAACGTATGGGAGAAGTTGCATACAAACTGGAATTGCTAGAAGGATTGTCAGGAGTTCACGATGTGTTTCACGTTTCCCAGTTGAAGAGGTGCCACGCGGAGATGGTCGATATTCCTCTGAGAGATACAGTGCCACTGGAAGCGATTCAATTAGACAGTGATTTGACTTATGTGGAGAAGCCGGTCAAGATTCTCGAGTTTTCCAGCCGAGTTACTCGCAGCAAGGTTATCAAGTTTTGCAAAGTTCAGTGGAGCCACCATACCGAGGAGGAAGCCACCTGGGAGTGAGAGGAGGATCTTCGTAGAGACCACCCAAACATTTTTGTTGACCAACCCGAATATCGAGGGCGAGATTCATTTTACGGGGGGTAGGTTTGTAACATCCCAATTTTCAATTTGGATGTTATACATAGATCATCATATGCATATCATTTTTATTTTTGCATTTTGGTTGAGATCCTAGAAATCTTAAGCAACTCAAGGACCCACGGAGAGAGTTGGAGGTTTCACAAATTTCATATTTCAATTTATTTCAAATTTGAAGAAAAGAATCCATTTGGTTTTATTATTTTTTCTCTCCAATTATTTCTAGTATTAAAAAAATAAATGAGAGAAGGTAATATGACTTCTTCAAATTCAGAGAAATATTGGAGAAAGAATTTTGAAATCAAATTATGATTTTTCTGGTATTTTATTTGCTATTTTATTTGAATTAGAAAAATATGCATTTTTAGGCTAGAAAAATGTTCACTTTGTTCTAAATATTTCATTTAGACGGTGAAAATTATTTTTGGCATTTTTAGAATTTATTTATTTTATTAGGATTTTTCTCTTCGGGCGAAATTATTTTTAAAAAAAGTTTTCCCGCCCGACTAGGCCGAAGCCCAGCCGAGCAGGCCGGCCCAAGCCCCGCCGCCACCGACATCGCCGGGCTCGGGGAGTGCGAGCCGGACTCCTGTCACCGTCGTGCCACCTCGCCAAAGCCACCTCCCCTCCCCCTTTATAAGAGCGCCTGGGGCCACCCCTGGAGCCCCAAGCCGCAGCGCCGCCGTCTGCCCTCGCCTGTGCCGCCGCATTGCCGCACCTGCCCACGCCGCACGCCGCCGCCGCCACTGCCACTGCCGCCGCCATTGACCCGCATTGACCGGTCGGTTTTTTTGGTTAACCCCGGTTATTCTTTGAATTTGCTGTTTATTTTCGTAGATCGGTGTTTCGTCGGTTATTTTATTTAGCGGGCTTTCGTCCGTTCGTTCGTTATAATGAACGTTATTCGCCGGTTAGGTTCAGAGAGCGAACGTTCGTTCGTTAGTCTTTTCTTTTTATTTATTTTTGGCCAGGGACTTATCCGCAATTATTTTTATAGCGATTCAGCCCCTGATCTTGAGACTAGTTTAACTTCTTACTCGTTTATACAAATTAGATGAAACCAGTGCCAAAATCTTTGTCTTGAAGCCCTCTTTCCATTTAATCAACTTGAACATGATTTTGCTACTGTAAAATTTGACTTTCGTCCAGATTAGTAAACGATCTTGTTTTGTTCGTGTTTTAAGTCTCGTTGCTCTGTTTGAGTTGAATCTTTTTGCAAACCGTAGCTAATCACATGTACTTTCTGTTAAGATGTAATTCACATGTTAATATTGCTGTTAGGTTTTGACTCTTGTTAGTTTAAGTTGTTTACTTGTTTCGTGTTTGGTTTGGATCTTTTCTCGGTTTTTCTATTGTTTCGTTTGAGTGATTCCTTATGTATGCTATTGTTTGTCTGCGCTAGATTACCCGGAGTGCAAAGCTTGTTACTACGAATCTCTAGAGTTTGCAGATCGTCAGCAAGGCAAGTTGCACTTTGATCATACTCTTTTATACCCAGTTTTTACTATGCATTAGTTTTGCCCCACAAATATTTGCATTGGTAGGATTAGGAACATGTGGTTTTGGTTGTAGTGCTTGAGGTAGGAACCTAATACCTTTTGATCACCCTGGGAATATACATTATGCTTATTATTGCTTAGCCATGCTCGTAGATGGGGATTGGATCATGATTCACACATGGAAGTTTGAGAGTTATTTTAATTGGATAACATTAAGGTGGCAACTTTAATATACATCTGGGTGGATTGGTTGAGGCACCTGGAGTACCCAGTGTTATCTGTTTTGGAAATCCCGGAGTACCTGTGTGATTATCCTATGGAATGCCACCCAGGCTCAAAGGGATCATAAGATTATTCATGCTAGAAACTTCTGTGTGCAGCGACAAGCCATTATGGGCTCTGGCATAGTTGAGTAAGTTGCGTGAGCTCTTGAAGAGGTAGACTAGCAGATGTACCGGGATGTAGGTGGTACTGTCTACCCGAAGTAGAGAGTTAATGCTTCAGAAAGACTATGTCTCGATCATCCGATCATGGATGCGGTCACTACTGTGAAGAGATTTATAATAAGCATGGAAAAACTTTATAACATTTCACCTTCTTATATCAACACAAATCAATGTGCTATACAGTATTTGTGTAGCTCGTGGCAATCATACAGAAATGCGATGCAAGAAAAGAGCGGCGTCACTTAGAATCCAAGATTTGAGGAGAAAAATACAAATTTAATTACACGCGGAGTTCAGTGGGATGAACTTATAAAAGTAGCTTATAATTTCTATGACTTGTGTGCTGGTTCGGTTATCATATATTTCCCTCTTGTTCAGTTACTGACAACTTATTTTTCTATAAATAGAAAATTAATTGTACATACTTCAGCATAAAAAACAGTGCTCTGTAACATTTTGCTGTTAATTAAAGATTTATGTGATGGTTTGCTTGTCATAGATTACCCTTCGATTCTTCTGACAAATGCTTTTTTGTAACAGGAAATTGGCCGTGCATACTTCACGCATATAAAGAATAATAATCCATAAAGACTTTAAGTTAATTAATGCGCACATCGCGGAAACTGAAGAAAGCATAACTCAAAATATACTAATCTACACAGGCCGAAATTGAAACACTTTGAAATCTGTAGGCAAGACCACAAATACCATCCGTGTAGTTGTTATAAAATGTCAGTTATATCAACAGTCCATGACTGCACTCAATGAGAATCAGGTCCATTTTTCCGTTGGAGTGACAAAATTGATGGAAGAACTAAATATTAGTACAGCCAAATATGCATTGCACTGGCAAGAAATCTGGGCTGACAATGTTCTGTAGGTAAACATCAATGTTTGGACAAATGATTAGAGATTAATTGCATGAGTAAAAAATATCTAGCTTGTAACCAATTATTGGCGATTATGCGGTCTGTTCAACGGGCTGGAGAATATACCAAAAAAAAAATAAAGATACGGTGGGTTCAGCTGAGTGGGTGCAGGGGATACAGGCGATGACCACAAACGGTGTTGAGGTGAATAGCTCTGCCATCAGTCCGTCATATCGGTCCATATTGTAGACATCGGCGTCCTCCTTATTTGCTACAAACTGCCATCAGTACGCCTCCTTCACCAATGCTTCAATCATCAATCCGCATCCATCATGGGATTAGATATCATCTATGGGACATGGAAGATGATCTATCCTAGTTCAATCAGAACTTGGAAACCAACAAATTAAAAGGCTACAGAGAAACAGAATCAAGCGGAGCCTGGATTGGGTCTGGGTCATATACCTTCTTGTAAATCGACTGCCAATCGAAGTTGAGAATGGAAGTAGAGGAGACATTGCGACTTGCGAGGCGGTGGCGACGACGCCGGCGTGGAGCCGCGGCGTCTCTCGATCCCATCCTCCGCCTTGACTCTCGACCTCCCGCATGGTCGGCGCGGCACATTGAGAAAAAAAACCTCCCGCACGAACTGAGCCTTTGCAGATGATAGAACACCATAACTGCCGACAACAATCTGTAGACGTTCGATTTAGATGAGGACCGGCGGCACTCCAGCGGGGGTCGCTCGACGACGCGCCGAGATAAGAAGGCAAAAAGGCTGCGGGGAGATTTGTTTTTTTTTGACAGGCAGCTTGCGGGACAACTCAGGAGAGAGGGACGCTCCACCGATGACACCCTAACATATTCATGTGACGGGAAAAGAATTTTATGAGACCGGGTCTCACGAATTAGCAGGTGAGACCCATTCTGATGGATGACACGTGACATTCACAAATCACAAAGCATCTACCCCATCCCTCACCTGAAATCAGAGGGGAGAGATTAGGTGATTTATGATTTGTGAATGCCACATGTCATCCATCAGGGCGGGTCTCACCTGCTTTATATGAGACCTGGTCTCATATAAATTTTTTTCATCTGACGGCTATGAATGTCTAATGAGAAAAATCAGACGGATCATTAAGCATCGCTTTTAGGATTAACGTGGAGACTTGGTTAGTGCTTATAATTAGTAAATATAAGATTATTATTATTATTATTATTATTATTATTATTATTATTATTGTAACCGTCCTGACTCGAGGAGAGCCATGGCACCATCACCTGTGGACATCGTGTCCACCCCGTCGGCCATCCTCCATCAATCACAACAGGTTCCAATATTTAGTTGTTTGCATAAATATATTTGTAGCATATGTACCATGCTATAAGATTCTTGTAATATATGTACCATGTTAACAAATTGCAGACATGTAAAGTGGCGAAACAAAAAACCTAGACATCTATAGAGATTCGAACACAACAACAAAGGTTTTATATGCTCACATCAAACAGAATAGCAGTGGAACTGCCATCCTCGTTGACCAGACTAAAAGTTTTATGGCATATCATCAATTCATTCGCAACCCTATCAGAGGGTTCTACTACTAAGAGCGTCTACAACCAGATTCAGCAATTTCGACCCTTTGTGGACGCGCCCGGGCACGTCCGCAGACAGTGACCAGTCACGCCTCAAAAAATGCATTCCACATCTGGATACCTCAAATTACAAACTTCAAATCCATATTATTAATTACATGTAACGTAGCGATCATTAGCCGGAGCTCGTCCGATCGTCGTTGCCATGTCCGGCGGCCGGCTGCACTCCACAGAGTGTTGGTCCGGTCGCCGGCAATGTAGAGTAGCGCCGCCGTTGTAGGATCGAAAGTATCTCTAGAGGGGGGTGATTAGACTACTTGACCAAATAAAACCTAACATTTTCCTAATTTTAGTTGTAGGCTGATTTTAGCAATTCTAACAAGTCAAGTGTCACCCTACACATGCAATTCTAAGAATTTAGCAGCGGAAAGTAAAACATTGCACATGTAAGTAAATGAGGGGTTCGGAGATTTCAAACGCAATGAAGACACGACGATTTTTGGCGTGGTTTCGATAGGTGGTGCTATCGTACATCCACGTTGATGGAGACTTCAACCCATGGAAGGTAAAGGTTGCGCGAGTCCAAGGAGGGCTCCACCCATGAAGGATCCACAAAGCACTACTAGGGAAAAGCCTAGTAGCAGCGCGGGTTCTAGATATATCTGTAGCGCAGGGGCCGGCGCTACAGCTAACCCATAGCAGCATCGCATGTACGCCCGCGCTGCTGCTATACAAGTGTAGCAGCAGCGTGTTGTATGGAAGCTCGATACTGCTAATAGCTCTAGCGCGCTTTGCTGGGACGCGCTACTGCTACTGTCACGCTGCTGCTAACTTTTCTCCACTCGCTACTGCTAATTTTAGTAGTTTTTGATTTATTTTTTCTGCATATTTGTTTTGTATTTGAACAGGCTTTATATAAGAATCTTTAGCACATACAAATGTCATCATCATACACATACAAATGGCTGCGAGACCACAAGTGTAATCATAGCATATACATACAAATAGTCTCATCATAATCATCATCCAACACAAAGTGGTATCTCTTCATCATCTCGAAAATAGCGATACATGCAAGTCTCGAATACTTGCAACTACAATGTCATCCATCTAAATAATGATATACGCGAGAAGAGCTATCACTGTGAGTGAGAGCGGAACTATGCAGTACATCAGGCGGCGGTTACGAGTCCTCTCTCGCGCTAGCGTGAACCTCAAGTAACTATCTTCTGCTTCTTGTCTGCTTTTGAAGCCTTTATGGTTGGCAATTGAGACCCCATTCACTTGCGTCTGACACTCAGGCCACTCGTTCTACACCCCCGGAACCTTCCTTTTGTACACGACATAGCACTGGCATGTCGCCATCAAGAAGCTAGGTACCTGTTAGAGATGCATCTTCATCAAGAGGATGTACAATCATATGCAACAAAATATACTAGAGCAACACGAAAAAGATAGGGTTAGCAACTGGATGCAACATACAGTACGCAAACTAATTAACTAGAGATACGCAGGTCATCGTACCCAAACTAACAGAGTAGCGGTACGCAAGTTCGGCAGGGACCATGGACATCACAAAGTTTCATCGCTACAGAAAGTATACAAGTTCAACCGACACATATCATCATCATCGGCATCATAAATCACTAGAAGTTCCATCCTTCCATATCCTTGAGGATGGACCCTAGCTTCTTGATTGGCGTGAGGTCATGACGTTGCATGCCTATGCGATTCGGACGTCAGCTCGCGATATAGGGCCGTGGTGGAACATCCCCTTCTCATCGACGACTTCTTTCATGATGATCATCGCAATGTCCCTTGGATGGGAAACAAGTCATCTCTAAGTTTATAATCCGCTTCTCCATGAGATTCTACCCACTTGTGGATATGATCATCATTTCTATTTGTGATGCGAAGCTTTTGGTGATCCGTGCTGAACTCAATCTTGAGATGGAGGATGTAGAATCCATCTTTCTTGCTTGGTTTTGGGACATGGATGCAGCAGAAGTTAGTTTTATGCGTGAAACCCATCTTCTTGTTCATTTGTTTCCTGATCTGCACATGGCCGCCTCTAATGTTGAAGCCTTGGAGAGCATCATCTAGAATATTCATTATGTGGGTGTAGTCCTTCTTCTCGTAGTCTCTGGAAGGGTCGAAATACACGGCGTGGGAGACTCACAAGGAAAGAACGATAAGGACGGCGTACCCATTGCTGCGGGGAAAAGACACCTCAAATTATTCTCCATATGAGTGAGAAGGAATGATTGAAATGTACGAAAGGGTTGTCCGTAACTGACTTACTTTGAATGATAAGGCAGGAGGACAATTTCCTGGTCCTTATTCTGTACCATGAAGTTTTGGAGGTACTCCCTAGCAGTTTCACGCTCAAAGTCGCCGAGACTCAAGAAAGACTCGTGCATGTAGTACAGATCCGCCATACAGATTTGCGAGACTTCTTCTCTCTTCATGATGGATCTCATATGTAGCGCAAAAAGGCGGACGATTGTAAAATCGAGCCGCCTTGTCAGAAACATCTCAAAGATATGGTCAAACAGCAGGAAGAACACCTCCGCGGGTCGTGTGTTGATGTAGCACTTCCCCTCAGGCACACGAGCCGCGTATGTCGGATATCCTGGATCCTTCGAGGCTAGTAGGCTTTTCTCAGTCGACAGCACATGGTCGTGCAGTCTCCTGAGATCCCCTGATAGTGCCTCTAGCGATTTCTGCAATGGCATCGGCTTGCTCGTGAGATGGAACATGGCTGCACCTTTCACGGGTACATGCTCTTCAGAATCCATCGTCTGGCTACTATGTGCTCTGGATTGTTTGGAGGCAGCTGACACTACAAAAAAATACACTTCCGTGATGATACGTGTTTGTCACAGTAGATCGCATTTTTTGTCATGCATGTACATCCATGGCGATTTTATGACGGAATCAAGATAGTCATACCTATGCTGTCGTAGAAGTGTTCCATGACATTACCAAAATTATCATCACGGAAGTGTCCACTTCCATGACGATAAATCGCGCGTCACAGAAGTGCTTTCATCAAGGGTGACCGACATGTGGCATCCACCGTAACGAAACGCCATTAAGCTATCGGGTCGAGTTTTGGATTTGATAACCCGTTAACAGCCCGGACCAATGGGAAATTTCCACGTGTAAAATTCTGATTGGACGGAGGGAACACCTGTCAGCTCGTTAGTGGGCCAGATGTCGCCCGTCCATTGGAGGAGACATGCCTATGATACGTCGACACGTGGCTGGGCCCAACAGAGGCCCATATAGGTTAAAAAGGCCAGCCCAGTCAAAGGCCCGTAGTACTTAATCAGGTACTAGTGGGCCAGCCCAATAACGGTCTGCTTAATAAAGGACCATTTACGACCCGAAGCCAGATCTGGCCCGTTAATTGTTCGCCCAATATTTGGGCCCATTTACGGCCCGAAGCCAGATCTGGCCCGTTAATTGTTTGCCCAATATTTGGGCCCATTTATGGCCCGAAGCCAGATCTGGCCCGTTAATTGTTTGCCAAATATTTGGGCCCAACTACAGCCGAGTGACTTTCGGCCTATTAGAGGCCCGATGTAGACATGGTCCCATTTGAGCCTGGTGTGACTTTTGGCCTCTTAAAGGCCCATGATACTAGTGGGCCAACTAAGGCCCGATATGTTTCGGCCTGGTAACGGCCCGTGAGCTAATTGGGCCCAAAAAGGCCCGGTCTACATTTCAGCCTGCTGAAGGCCCGTCGACGACTAGTGGAAATTGAGGCCCAACATGCATTTCGGCATGCTAAAGGCCCGGGGTTTCATCTGGGCTGTAACAGGCCAGTACAATATTCATCCTGTTAATGGTCCAATGCTACCTGGACTAAACTAAGCGCTGGGTCGACAAAAGGCCCAACTAAAATATAGGCCGGTGTAAGTTGCGGGCCTGGCACAATGTGTGAAGGCCCCAATCATTCAGGCCCAAGAAATACACAGGCCGGCCCAATTGTGGCCCACTAAAAACTAGGCCCATTAGAGTCGAATGTTTTGGCCCGGTCGACTACATCTAATTTTTTTTTCAGATAGCGAATGATGGCAGTAACTAGTAGGAATTAAGAACAAAGCTACTCTATACAATAAAGAAATTACGGCATAGTAACAAGAATAAACCTACACTATACAATAAAGGATTTAAGGTATATTACATCCACTTGGCATCGAAGTTCACCACCAGTGATCATAAAGCGCAACAAAGAAGCAGATTACAAAAACTGGGCACCATTGCAGCGTAACAAAATAATACTGAACCGAGACCACTTCCAAGGCAGTTCAAGAAAGGTTAGCCTTGCGGGGGGACTGCTGCGCAAGCTGCTGAGGAAGGGTGTGAGACCGTCCTAGCATGTTGTTCATAGCTTCCAGGTGTAGCTATTTAGCGACGAGGTTCTCATTAGTGTTCTCCGCAATCTTTCTTACAAATAGGACTTCAAGTCAAAGTTGAGTTGCAGAATGCCTTTCTGCTAAAAATTTGGACTGAAGAAGTCGAACTGATTCAGAAAACGAATTCTGTGAGCTTGTCTGACTGCTAGTCTCAAGTAGCTTGAACACTGCATCAAGACAAGACTTTGGGGTTGTCTCGCTATATTCAAGATGTTTTGCCTTCTTTGCTACAATATATGTTGGGTTTGTCTCACAGCCTTCAACAGACTTGTGCATGCCATCAGGCATATCACCCTGAAACAAAGCAGAGAGGTGACAGGTTTTGCACGTGTATAAACAAAGATGATAAATGTGCTGTCAATTCCATCCAATTTCAAATTAGAAAATAAAGAGTAAGTTCAAAATATCAATAGAATAATTTGGCATTGTTCATAATGTGGGGAGCTTCACCACACTACTGGATTACCATGTCAACATAACAAGCATAGATGAAGGGCAAAGAAAATCATTGTATCTCTTTTGGTTAATGTGCATGGCATGTTGTTCATATCATCAGCCACATCACTAAGATAAAACATGAGATGACAAGGTGCAAACATGGGCTGCTTCACCACACACTGGATTATAGATCCACAAAAACAAGCATACATATAAGGAGTATTAAGTAATGTGCATGGTATGAATAAGGAATTTGGTTTTACAAGTAAAACTTAGAACTTACTATTCTTGCGAACATGCATTTTGGTAGAAACAGCAAACTAAACAACAGTAAACGATAGGGAGTATGTGCAAATTAAACAACAGTTGAGGATAAAGGCTTTAGAAGGACTGACTTACATTAACAGTTAACACCGGCTTTATAATGCCCTTCTCCATGTCAAGGGAAGGATAACTCAAGAATTTCAGCACAGAATCTTCTTCATAAGCATTGCCTGTACTCTACATTTTGTAGAGACTAATTATAGATATGATAATACTAGAAGGGATAGAGGATAATGAAGATAAGTTGCAGATTGATGCTACATAATCAACTACCAATCCTTGGAAGTACAAGCGTTACAGGACAAAATGTACTGACAAGAGCAATGGGCTACACTTCTGCACTGGCATTGTCTATGTATTCTACTTGTTGGTAAGATTAAATATAGATTTGATCTTTTTTAGTAAATGGTTGGAGAGGGAGATAAGATGCAGAATGCTACACAATGGACGATTACAAGGCTAACATGTGCAGTGATGCTACATAATCAAACAACTATGAAAGTAAGTATGGTCATACAGGGCAAGAGGTACTCACAAGAGCAATGCAGTGTGTAGTATAGTTGCGAGATTCTGTGGTCCCTTGAGAACGAATGTTCTTCTGCTAACAGTTTTCGTACAAGTGAGACATTAAGGCAAAGGCAGAAATGTAGTTCAAATTGTGATGTGATATCATAGACAGTACCTTACGCTGCAGCCGAGACCAATGTGTAACAAGATTATTCCATTCACCGTTGGATAAATGTAGCACCGGAGACTTTACAGAAATTTTATTCAGAGGCTTGCCATCGAAGTGCGCTTGCCTCAGGTAGGAACGATACTTCATCAATGAGTGCTTGAAAAGCGCAACCAACCCTTGCTCGTCTTGACAATCCAGTTTGCTCCTCGCCTATTTAAAAGAATGAAATCGTGTGTCTTTTGTCAGCAGAAACATATGCAGTAATGACCATGAATAATATTAGTACATTACTTACGCGTAAGTTGCGGAGGAAGACTGGAAATTGTTTTGTGTCTGCGGTATAATCGTTCCATGAAGGAAAGATGCGCACAAAGTTCCTGACAACAACATAAGCTTCATCTTCTAAACTGGGAGGAAATGGAACAGGGGTCCTATTTGCTACAATTGGGGCTCTATTTGGTTTGAAAAGGGATTTGACAACTGGATTTGGTGTACTCTTTGCTGGAATGGGGGTTTTGCGTCATAGAGCTGGTGCTATGTCAACTGGCATAATCATACTGTTTGCTGCAGTTGGGGTCTGCTGAGTTGGGGCATCAGAAATGACCAGTGTAGTAGGGCTAGAGTCTGCTAGAGTTGGGGTGTTTTGTGGGTCAGGTGATATTGCAACTACACCTAATGGACTATTTGATTTATCAGGTGCCACTACCTTTTCCAAATACTTTGCTTGTGGTCCTCCACGGTCAGCAATCACCCTCTTCCTTTTGAACGTCTGATACACAAGAACAGCATTTAAATGGATAAATATGGTATGATGACAGATGGAATATGTACTGAAAATGGATAGGCAGGGCGTATTCACATACACGATGTGTAAACTAAGCTAATGGAAGTTCAACAAAGTAGAAGCAATGCAAAGCATCAGTTGCAAGATATGTGTGACCAATGTAACCTTGGAAAGTTAGAGCAAGCACCTTGATGGGTGAATAAGATAGGGCATCTTCCTCTGACTCCTCCACTAGGGTGCTACATTGACTTAGGTCTCCCTCTAGCTCAGAATCACTGTTAGGATCATATTCTGAGCATGAATCTGTAGGTGGAGAGTGTTTGCATTGAATGCATCCAGACTTGATTTCAGTCCCCTAATGCCAAGTTTGACAGCCATGGCATTGTTCTGATTTATTCTTTTCATGCGCGCAAGCTCATAATCATTATGATGTTGTTCAGAATCTGAGATTAATGAAAACATAAAAAGTAGTCAGATTATCTATGGAATGCATTGCGGATTCAACTCGAAGAGTGTCTCCCTATAAACCCCTGCATATGCAAAGTTCACCCCCAACCGTGCTGACCAGACAACACACAGAAATACAAACCCCTTATGTCTCTATAACAGGTAGACACACATTTCAAAACTGAAGTAGGAACATTAGAATCATATGAAATTCGTATTTGAACAAATAAACTAAGGAATTATGAGTGGCATAATGTTTAGCTTCAAGGGTGGAGTGTTGGTAGTGCGACACAAAGCAAGTAGGCAGATTGTATTCCATGTAAAAGATCGAAACCTATGTAAAAGCTGGAAATGACACTTTCTTTCTATACAATGCAGTGTTCGTTGCCCACACATGATGGAAGAGATCACATAGAGAAATACTATTCACTCATGTCTATGGTTCCAGTATTTAGAAACAGGGTGGTCCACCCTAAAAGAATAGTGACAACAAATATGACAAGGCAAGCATAGATGTAGTGAATCAATCATTTACTTGTGAGCTTACTAGGACAAGTATGCAGAATTGTAACTGCAATAAGAGACCGTCCAAAATCTGAATGAATAAGTTTGTCTAGCACTTATTGTTTGCAACTAATCGACGTGAATAATTGGATATTATATCGAAGGAGTAAGAAAGACAAGTAAAATTGTCAACAAACCTGGCTTGCAGTAGTAATCTGGGTCAATGTCACTATGACCAACAATCCAAAATGACTAGTGTCTGTTCCGAGGACCGGAATTTTGAAACCCTGTGAACTTTAGAGGTACTAAAGATTACCGAACTACATCTGAAACATTAAGTGTAGGTAGCACTAATCACACAATAAACCCTAATGACAGTCCTGCCTAATGAGTAATGGATCAATTAGAAAATGGGTGATGAGGAGTGGCTGCTGAGTGTTGAGGACGTATCTCAGGATAAATCGGGTTGGCTTGGTGGGTGCTGCACGCCTGAGCCCTGAACGGACTGGGAAGGTAGGCACGGCGGCGCGCCCGGGCAGCGGTGACGCTGTTGGGCGAGCGGCTCCTGGCCTCCTGTTAGTCCGGCATCTCCTCCTAGAGTCATGCCGTCCGGGGACGGCAAGTCGCCGGCGAGGCAGGCGGCTGGGGGCGAGTAGAGATCGGAAGCGCGCAGCAGAACAGAGGGGAATCGGGGCCTGGACGACCCAAAATCCCAGGGTGGGTCGGCCCACCATGGGCACCCTGTAGAGATACACACCTGAGCGGCGAACATGCATTTTCGAAACTAATTTAGGAACATTTAGCTGACCAATTAAACAACTCTGTTTTAATAATATCAGATTCGTATTTGAACAACTAAGCTTGTTTAGCTTGATGGGTGGAGCAGTGTTATTATGACACGAAGCACGTATTCTGATCGTATAGTGATCATAAAAGGGGGAAACTCTAAGCATATTTTTTTAGCAAAAGAGGGTTTCCCCTCCGATTTCTATTAAAGAAACCACCACGGAACCAACATGATCAATTAAACCCTAAGCATGATCAATTAAACCGTATTATGGCTGTGCCATGGCAGATTTGAAGCTGCAAACCGGAGAAATGATATTTAGCATCCATTGTTTGCTTCGAACTAAGAACTAAATTCTAAGAGCTGAAAAGAAAGTAGAGTAACCAAGTTAAGATCTATTTTCTGGTTGAGATCAAAAAGTTGAGGAGATATGAAGTACCACCTCTCTTGCGGCGCCGTGTAGGCATCGGGGGTGCGATGGCTGTCGGTGGCGTTGAAGCAGATCTGCGACGGTAGACGGGTGCATCGGGGGATAAGTCCCATTGCGGTGGAAGAGAAGGTCGTGTGAGCGGCCCCGGCAAAGAGGACGACGGCGCCGATGAAGCGAGAGGACGCGATGCAAGGCTATTGGTCCGTCGCCGTGGATGAGAAACGTCCATCTCTAGCAGTGGACGACGCGGTCTTGGTAGGCGCTCCGGCATGGTGGAGGACGGTGGCGATGGATGTGGTGGAGGACGGCGGCGATGGATGGGGTGGCGGACGGAGGCTGGTGTGGGGATGGGGTGTTCTAGCGCGGACGGTGTATGAATGGGAAAATGGAGGGAGAGGTACGGGGAACCATGTTTTTGGGACGCGCCTGTCTGAAATATGGGAAAGTTACGAACTTAGCCCCCGTTTAAAATTTGGACGTCTCGTCGGTTGGGGATAGGACGGTAATCTCGCATCTCGCCAATATTTGCCCAGAGCGATTTCGGGCGAGGAGAGGGTGGTTGGCGCCCATGGTTGGCGCCCACGGTGTATGAACGGGGCTGACAGGTAGGGCGGTTGTGTCACGTCTGAGTGAAGTTACAAACCTGCCCCTATTGAAAATATTTGCCTACATCGATTTCGGCCGAGTCGAGTTTGTTTTGCCGCCCACCGTGTATGAATGGGGAATGGAGGGAGAAACAGAGGTCTTTCGGACGAGCTTGAATCAAATGGTTTTTGCCGCCCATGTTTGACGCCCACCGTGTCGGAATGGGCTCAGAGGCGGTCGTGTCACGTCTAATTGAAGTTACTAACCTACCCCTATTTAGAGCAGTGGAAATCGGGCCGATGGATTGTCCGTGTAATGGGTAGACAGTAATTTCCATCTCCCAAACACTTGGCTTCGGGCAGCCGACGTGGGAGTGGACATTTTGCCGCTTCTTTCGAATTTTGGGACAATAAGCATCCACGTTTACCCTGGCAACTAAATTCGAATCCATTTTGTATTCCTATATGAATCTTTATAAATCATTCTATGTGTTTTTATATATCTTCAAAAGGACGACAAAGATGTATTCCACTGTCATATATGAATATGGTTTACAAATGCCGATACTCAAATTCAGAAAGCTAGAATCCAGTTTAAGGTGAATTCGAATATTTGGAACACTTCATGTCCAACTCAAATGTCACACGCAGCATAATGTGTACTCCCATTTAGATATGTACACAAGCGATGTATCAAGATTCAAATACCGAGTCAATCAACCAAGAATGTACAGAACTAACAGACATATAAACACTTATAGAGTATATGGATCAATAATATCAACTAACATACATAAGCCAGGCCGCTGTACTTTTTTTGGCTACAACAGCATCCTTTTTTTAGCCAGCATCTTGGCCCTTTCCGATGCGTGCCACTTATGGTCCATCTATACTACTACTATTGCTGAATGCACATTCAGCCCGATTGGCATATTTGTAGGTCTGGCACAGCAATCCAAATGAAATGTCTCCGAGTCTTATCAATTAATACAGACTTGTGCTCAAATAAAATTACAAACCAAAAAAAAAACAATTATTACATGATCTCTAAAACAAATGGTTTGATTGATTACATGAACAGACAACACAAAGGTTATTCAACTATGGAAAGAACATTTCACCTATGATTTACCAAGTAGGAATTTAATTTCCTTTTTTCCTTCAGGACCTTAACAATCTGGTCAGTCTCAGCTTGCTTCGTTTTGAAATCCACCAAATATTTAATGGTTGTCTTGAGTACTGCTTGTGATTGTGCTGTTTGCTTCCTCAACATGTCAACTTCATCTCTAAGTGCAGAAGCAGAATCTCTTTCTACCACTAGTTTAGCCTCTAGAGCATCAGCAGTTGGCAATTCATAATGCACGATTGGGCCGGTGCCACTGCTGTGGGATGATGCAACGTCCATGGGGACCTCGCTCTTTGATCTTGGGCTAACCTGTTTTGCCATTAAAGTTCCGATTGGATTCAGAAAAGTTGAAGTTAGCAAAACATCTCAACTGGGAGTTATAACAGCAAACCAGTTAAACAAACAAGGAATTAAAGAGTTTCAATTGGATGCTGAAAAGTAGTTATTAACATCATTGTAACCCGCTGTTGCAGCAGCAAAGCAGTTAAACAAACAAGTAGATATTTAAGTTAAGGCAAACAGGTAATTCTTAACAGTAAGTATCAAACACATAGATAGGCGCAGTCTACAATATGATTAACAGGCTGTGGCATTATGTAATCAGTAGCAAACTAAATTAAGCCAAGCAACGTAATTGAACAATTTTGCAATAAGTGGCTAACTAAAATTCCGAGAAGCAGGTAACTGAACTTACGCTAGTTCTTTGTACAGGCACACTGCAACTTCTTTTTCGCTTACAAGGTTGTACGAAGGAGTCCATGGCATCAATTGCTTGGATACGCAGTCCCAATACTTCTTTCTTCCCACACTGCATTGGGTAAGTCGAATGGTTAATCTGGTAAGATGGTGCGTCCTTGATATGTTATATGAGGACGTGTAGTCAGACTAGTTGTAGCCACACACATCACACTGGCTTTTACTGTATATTTCATGCGATTACTTTTGGCATATCGAGATCTAAGCAATCTACAATAGGATGAAAAGACTGGCATCCTTCACATTATTGGCGAACTCAGTTCATAGAAACAAGCAATTCAACCATTCTGTGGGTAAATCAAAAGCGCCACTGGAATATTTTTCACTATCCAATCATACACGCAAAAAGGGGCGACGCCACCATAGGGGCTGGTATGGGCGGCCGCCTCAGGTGGCTGGAAAGTGTGCACCTAGTTTGAGTCGTCCAGGTTGGCCCAGGCTAGTTTTGTTCGTCCCAACGCACGAGCAGGCAATGTAAAAAATGAAGAAAAATGTTTCAATTTGGATGGGCCAATAACATAAGTGCAAGGCAGGCCCTATAGCAGGCTCGCGGCCCAAACGAGCGCCTCCCATATCGATCGACAGCAGGAAAAATCCCAATTCATTCGCTCCAGCCTCCAGTCTGGTTCGCTCCTAACCTAGCCGCCGCTGGACAGACCGACACAGCACTTCCTCGCGCCCTCGTTGGAGGGCGGTCGCCGGGCTTCAAGCGAACGGAAGGACAAGAAGATGAAGATCCAACCCTGGGTGTAGCCTGCGTGGGAGGCAGCGGCGGCAGCACGGGCATGGCATCGAGCTTGCGCAAACGGACAGTCGCAGCTTGCAAGAGTAGCATGCGCAACGAGCAGGTACATCACATCCCTGATTATATCTAATTCAACTCTTCAATTTCTGGCCAATAGTTAAACCTGACGGTGTTGTAAAACTGCTTGTATGTAGGGAATCTATGAGAAAATGAAACCAATTTCTACTTATTTTATAACTCCCCCAATCAATACTAAACTGACTGAATCTGATGTATCTAATCAAGTTTCCGGTGCAAACATACAAGCTCATGTTGTTCTTGAGCCTGAAGTGTCTAATGAACAGACTGCTAATGAAGGATTTGATGCAAACATTTTACATGCTCCTGGTGATGAACATATAGTGTCTAATGAGGGATCTAATGCAAGCATTTTGCAAGCTCATTGAAGGATTTAGTGTCTAATGATGATCTGCTATGTTGAGAGAGACAGAGATTTGCAGGCATTGATGACAAGCAAATTATAGTGCATTTTCATAGCTTGAGGAAACATCGAGGCCATCTACCAGAAAGTCCCCGTATCATGACAACATAGCATAAATACTTTTCTAATATGTTGTTTGAAACTATTGGCATACTTGTGCAGGATAGATATATTGATATGCAGTTTGCGCACTGGTTATAGGTGCAATTACACTTCGATATTTTCAGCCAGAGAACGAATAATTCAAGCAGGTACAGACCATGTTTGTAGTCCTTGTACACCATGTTGCATTTTGTGTTTTTTGGTGCTTGCATCATTTAGTGTTTATAATCTGAACTACTTTGGATCATTAGCTGGTTTTCAAAGTGCATGTAGCTTCACATTTCTCAAGTTATGTTGATTTCCGGAGTGCAAGTGCCTTCGTATTTTTTAAGTTAAATGTTCGCCCCTGGTAAATTGAATTTGTGGATCCGCCATTGCACACAAATCATACATGAATGCCAGTACGAATTAAATGAAATGCAGGGACTTACGCTAGCTCGTTGTACAGGCTCACTGCAGCTCTGCTTGCGCTTGGGATGTTCCATGTACAAGTCCATGTTACCACTTGCTTGGATGTGCAGGCCTTGTGCTCCTTGCATCCCCCTCTGCATTTTTGACACGGCGAATGGTTGATCAAATAAGAGGAATCGACCTTGATGTTGTACCGGAGGACAGATACTTACAAGGTTATACGGGTGTGCAGGATGTGTACCAGATGCCGTAGCGCCGTCATGCTTCACTAAAAAATGGATTTTCTTGTTTCAGATGATATCTCTAGAAGAAATAAGAGTTAAAGTCAGAGTTGCATAGGCGTGTAAGCTAATAGAGCAGGGAAAGGATATCCAAACATCGTCGGAACAGTGCACAAGGGAGTGATGTGTGGATACCTAGTTCGGGCCGGCGTTTGGGCATGCTCGCCTAGCTAGAGTGCGGGTCACTTCAGAGCCGTTGAGGGTGATGCGCTACCGTTAGCTGGCCGCACACGGATGTAGATCTTGAGTGGCAGCAGAGCGGTACGATGCAGTGGACGAGACCATTGGTGAAGCCCCAACGGCCTCGGGGGGCGGAGGTGCGATGATGTGCTCGGTGAAGTAGCCTCGGTGAGCTGGGAGACGGCGTCGGTGAAGCGCACCTGATGCGGTGGAAGTCGGTGTCTGTGAGTCACGTCGGTTGCGGCGGCCGACGTTGTCGGTGGACCACCCGGTGCGGTGGATGACGGCGTAGATGAGGTAGCTCTGGTGCGGTGGAGAAGCGCGATCGTCGTCTTCGTCGTCGTCGTCCGACACAGAGGTGGGGAAAGAGACGAGACGAGGGGCGATTCAAATTTTGCTTGGGTTGGCGGCGAATTAGGGATTTGAGCAATATAGGCGCGGAAGGGGACGGTGGAGAAGAGAGATTTGCAGGGATGGAATTGGGGCCGCCAGATATTTCAATCCGAAACATGGAAGCGCGAACTTATTTTGTTGTCGTCCTTTTTTGGGGAGTGGGGGTGGGGGGTGGGGGAGTGGGGGAGGGAGGGAGGGGGTGGGTGGCTGGGTGCTACGCGTCCGTCTGACACACGTGACCACCGTGACAGGACTATGCTTCAGTGCCTTAAGGCACCTGCCTTTGTGTCCATGACATGTGGGCCCAACAGGTGGCTGGCCCATATGTTAGTGCCCCAAAGGCAGGTGCCTTTAAGGCACCGAAGCAGCGTCCACCCCGATACGACCCTGATCTACCTGGTGCGCCTACATTTGAGAATGCAAATGAATCTTCTTTCATTTGCAAATGAATCTGTCTGTATTACCATGCCCGTGTTTTCCTTGCAATAATTAGTCATTCGAAACGAGATACTCCCTCTGTTCACTTTTGTAAGTCGTTTCAGACAACTTAAAATGAACTGTTTTGCACATTGTCTGAAATGTCTTCAAGGTCTTATAAAAGTGAACAGAGGGAGTACTATAAATTAATTAATGAGGAGTTATTTGAAAAAAAATCGAAACGGTATCCATTCTATCCACGCTAACGTGGATTAGAGTGTGTGTCACATAATTAGTTATTTGAATTAGAGTGTGTGTGTCACGTAGCGATCTCCAATTCTAACGTGGATTTCACATTTCACTGTATCCACGCTACTGTTTTAATACAAATTCATATGTATATGATGAACACCATGGTAGTGAGAAAACTTTTGGATGGATTCAAACATATGACCTACAAAAAAGCACAACAAATTGAGTCAATGTCAACTTTTCGAAACTTAGTATGGCACGAATTCGAAATAATTACCCATATGCATGGTCCTCAGTTCAAATCTTACAATGTACACCGAATTGAAACATCGATATTAAGTCTCGTACTATGTACATTTAAATTTTGTTTTTAGCCCCCCCCCCCCACACACACTACATACTTCCTGTATCGGTCAATCTTTCTCTCCTAAACACCTTAGGAAGCTATCGGTTTCCAACACACGTTCATTCTTTCTCTCCATGTTTCGATCTCTAAGTCTGTCAACTACACAACCCTTCCCTTAATTACCTCACACACCCGCCATTGCACCCCATGCCGAGCTCTCTCTCTCTCCCTCTCCCTCTCACCCTCTCGCGCTAAATACATGCATTGCCTATCTAGCCCCCCAACCTCTCGTGCGCATGCACGCATGTTGTCTATCTAGGTCACTCCCTCGATACTGTCTCACTCTTTCTTCTGCACAGCGGGCCACACTCGCTCAATCTCGCTCTCTTTATCTGAGTCTCGTTTAACCTCGTTTTCTTTCACACACAAATGATATATCTCCCTGTTCGGGCCTCGATCGACACACTCTATACTCTCTCACGCAGATTGTCTATCTAGGTCAGTCCATCCAAGCCGCCCCCACTCTTTCGACCTCATGGCGGGCCACGCTCACTCAATCTCTCTCTCCCCCTCTCTCTCTCTCTCTCTCTCTCTGTATGTGTCGATTGACCTCGCTCTTTCTCGGACAAAAATGATATATCACCATGTTTGAGCCCAATTCGACCTATTCACATTATATACTCTCTCACGCACATTGTCTATCTAGGTCACTCTCTCCAACCCGTCTCACTCTTTCGATCGCACGGCGACCCTATGTGATCGATTGACCTTGCTTCCTCCCACGCACAAAATATATCTACACGTCTGTGACTGGATCATCTCTCAAGCTCTATCTTACATCCCTCACCCTTGCCAAAAGCTCAATCGGACAATATCTCTCCAGAGCATATATATCTGTTTAATGAATTTCGGACCACACTCACTTTGTCTCTCTATCTATATATCTCTCGATTGACCTCGCTTTCTCACACCATATCTTCCACGCATTGAAGCTACCTCTCCATCCCTCGCAAAGCCGGAGCTATTTACATTGCGAGGGGCACTCCAACCTTGGATTAATTTGTGTAGGCATTTATTCCGGTCGGTTTAGATTATATTTTCGTAGCATTCGGCCCACAACTACTCCAAACACCGTTGCAACCCCCGCAACTCCCCTAGTTGATTTCCCTCTGGCTCGGTCATCGCTCTCTCACACGTCCTTTCTCGCCTTCAACGTCGCACCATGGTATTATTGCAAAAAACTCTGTTGTTCTCCTTAATTATTATAAATAAGCTACAACACTACACACCGATAGTCCACTTGGAATGGAACAAATTTCGACCCACAAATTAAAGTGCTACAAACTACACACCGAGGGGCCCACATGTCATGAAACAAATTTGGACCCATATACAAATTAAAAAATAAAGGACGAGGATCGAACATGCGATTGGGCCTTCAAGCCACACGTTAATAGGCAACATACGTAGAACAACAATGTTTGTTGTACCCCCCTTGTTCACATAATGTTTTTATATTACCACAGCCTATTTAATGGATAACATGTAATATTATTTTAGTACTATTCGCCTTCACTTACTGGTGGGTTCCATGTGTGCTCTCTCTCTCTCTCCTCCCCTTCTATGTTTGGACGCACGGGCAAACACGAAGAACTCGCGGGCGATGTTGCCGTTGACCATATCTGGACACGTTCACAAGTTACAACACCAGTTTCACGTACTAGCAGCACTAGTCAGTGTGTACGTGCAATGTATATTAAGTGCATGTGGATATTAAGTAGGATATTATTTGCGTGTTATTATGTGATTAGCACTATTTTTGGCATGAAATTAATTGCACGCTAAACATGTTGAGCGCTCGACATTGAAGCAGTCTAGGTCGTTGGATGACAAGGAATACATGTGGCTTGATGACGTTTTATATTTAATTTGATACGGCTCTAGAAGAACATTCAATCGATCAAATCATTGATTTCGTTCAGTCTGACTCTGGATTTTAAGCATGGCAATCCGAACATTTTGAATGGAAAATTTAGATTACGCGGCGGCGGCGGAGGCGTCTTGCATTGGGAAGCGTCTCCTCTGTCGTGCTCTGTGTGTCATCGGGCCACTGACCGACGGCGACGGTGGCGTCTTACGCCGTTGTT
>NC_057813.1:149844794-149848105 GCF_018294505.1 Triticum aestivum | reverse complement strand
CGGGGCGGGCCGGATCTGGGCCCCGGGCAGTGGCGGCGATGTGGGCGCAAGCGACGGCGAATCGGGAGGCGACACGTGGCAGCGGCGAGGGGGCTGGACACGTCCGTTGGTGGGTGGTTTCGTCCGGCGGAGGAGAAGGGAATTTGCTAGGGTTTGGTCTGCGCGAAAATCCGGGGGGGGGTGCACATATTTATAGGTAGAGGGAGCTAGGAGAGTCCAAATGAGGAGCGGTTTTCAGCCACGCGATCGTGATCCGAACGACCGAGAGCATGGTGAAGGTTTGGATGGGTTATTGGGCCACTTTGAAGGGGTGTTGGGCTGCACACAAAAGAGTGTTTCACGGTACCCCGGTTAACTATTGGAGTATCAAACGGACTCCAAATGGCACGAAACTTGACAGGCGGTGTACTGGTGCTATACCAAGGCCGCTTGGCAAACCTTGGGACATTCTGAGAAAGTTTGACACTCGCTCACAACAGGAGACAAAAGGGGGACGTCGGAGGACATAGAGTGTCGGATTGCAAAACAGACATCGGGGAAAATGCTCGGATGCATGAGACGAACATGTATGCAAATGAGATGCACATGATAAAATGCAAAACCCAAGCAAATGACATGGCAATGACGGAGAATAACTGGCAGACACCTGGCGCATCGAATCCGGGGCGTTACAGAACCTACGAACTATGAGGAAGCGATGATGAGCCAGATTCCGCAAAATGGCTTGAGGCCATGAAATCTGAGATGGGATCCTTGTATGAGAACAAAGTATGGACTTTGGTTGACTTGCCCGATGATCGGCAAGCCATCGAGAATAAATGGATTTTCAAGAAAAAGACTGACGTTGATGGTAATGTAACTGTCTATAAAGCTCGACTTGTTGCGAAAGGTTTTCGATAAATTCAAGGGGTTGACTACGATGAGACTTTCTCACCCGTAGCGATGCTTAAGTCTGTCCGAATCATGTTAGCAATTGCCGCATTTTATGATTATGGAATATGGCAAATGGATGTCAAAACTGCATTCCTGAATGGATTTCTGAAAGAAGAGTTGTATATGATGCAACCGTAAGGTTTTGTCGATCCAAAAGGTGCTAACAAAGTGTGCAAGCTCCAGCGATCCATTTATGGACAGGTGCAAGCCTCTCGAAGTTGGAATAAACGCTTTGATAGTATGATCAAGGCATATGGTTTTATATAGACTTTTGGAGAAGCCTGTATTTACAAGAAAGTGAGTGGGAGCTCTGTAGCATTTCTGATATTATATGTAGATGACATATTGTTGATTGGAAATGATATAGAATTTCTGGATAGCATAAAGGGATACTTGAATAAAAGTTTTTCAATGAAAGACCTTGGTGAAGCTGCTTACATATTGGGCATCAAGATCTATAGAGATAGATAAATACGCTTAATTGGACTTTCACAAAGCACATACCTTGATGAAGTTTTGAAAAAGTTCAAAATGGATCAGGCAAAGAAAGGGTTCTTGCATGTATTACAAGATGTGAAGTTGAGTCAGACTCAATGCCCGACCACAGCAGAAGATAGAGAGAAAATGAAAGATGTTCCCTATACTTCAGCCATAGGCTCTATCATATATGCAATGCTGTGTACCAGACCTGACGTATGCTTAGCAATAAGTTTAGCAGGGAGGTACCAAAGTAATCCAGGAGTGGATCACTGGACAGCGGTCAAGAATATCCTGAAATACCTGAAAAGGACTAAGGATATGTTTCTCGTTTATGGAGGTGACAAGGAGCTAGTCGTAAATGGTTACGTCGATGCAAGCTTTGACACTGATCCAGACGATTCTAAATCGCAAACCGGATACGTGTTTATATTGAACGGTGGAGCTGTCAGTTGGTGCAGTTCTAAACAAAGCGTCGTGGCGGGATCTACATGCGAAGCGGAGTACATAGCTGCTTCAGAAGCAGCAAATGAAGGAGTCTGGATGAAGGAGTTCATTTCCGATCTAGGTGTCATACCTAGTGCATCGGGACCAATGAAGATCTTCTGTGACAATACTGGTGCAATTGCCTTGGCAAAGGAATCCAGATTTCACAAGAGGACCAAGCACATCAAGAGATGCTTCCATTCCATCTGGGACCAAGTCCAGGTGGGAGACATAGAGATTTGCAAGATACATACGGATCTGAATGTTGCAGACCCGTTTGACTAAGCCTCTTCCACAAGCAAAACATGATCAGCACCAAGACTCCATGGGTGTTAGAATCATTACTGTGTAATCTAGATTATTGACTCTAGTGCAAGTGGGAGACTGAAGGAAATATGCCCTAGAGGAAATAATAAAGTTATTATTTATTTCCTCATATCATGATAAATGTTTATTATTCATGCTAGAATTGTATTAACCGGAAACATGATACATGTGTGAATACATAGACAAACTTGATGTCACTAGTATGCCTCTACTTGACTAGCTCATTAATCAAAGATGGTTATGTTTCCTAACCATAGACATGAGTTGTCATTTGATTAACGGGATCACATCATTAGGAGAATGATGTGATTGACATGACCCATTCCTTTAGCTTAGCACTTGATCGTTTAGTATGTTGCTATTGCTTTCTTCATAACTTATACATGTTCCTACAACTATGAGATTATGCAACTCCCGTTTACCGGAGGAACACTTTGTGTGCTACCAAACATCACAACATAACTAGGTGATTATAAAGGAGCTCTACAGGTGTCTCCAAAGGTACATGTTGAGTTGGCGTATTTCGAGATTAGGTTTTGTCACTCCGATTGTCGGAGAGGTATCTCTGGGCCCTCTCGGTAATGCACATCACTATAAGCCTTGCAAGCAATGTAGCTAATGAGTTAGTTACGGAATGATGCATTACGTAACGAGTAAAGAGACTTGCCGGTAACGAGATTGAACTAGGTATTGGGATACCAACGATCGAATCTCGGGCAAGTAACATACCGATGACAAAGGGAACAACATATGTTGTTATGCGGTTTGACCGATAAAGATCTTTGTAGAATATGTAGGAGCCAATATGAGCATCCAGGTTCTTTTATTGGTTATTGACCGGAAATGTGTCTTTGTCATGTCTACATAGTTCTCGAACCCGTACGGTCCGCACGCTTAAGGTTACGATGCCAGTTATATTATGAGTTTATGAGTTTTGATGTACCGAAGATTGTTCGGAGTCCTGAGTGTGATTACGGACATGACGAGGAGTCTCGAAATGGTCGAGACATGAAGATTGATATATTGGAAGCCCATATTTGGATGTCGGAAGTGTTCCGGGTGAAATCGGAATTTTACCGGAGTACCGG